>NW_023596297.1:2012780-2235781 GCF_011947565.3 Pollicipes pollicipes
ACGAATTTTAATGCACTTTTGTAATCAGCGCTAGCAGTTCCGTCCACGTCAGCGACGCTCCCAGCACGCTGCAAGGCCGCCAGCTCGGCGCCTCCAGCTCAGCACGCCGGCACGGGGCGGCGGGGCGCGCCGAATTGGCCGCTCATTTGCATGACGGATGTGGAGCCGACCGGGCTGTCGCCTCCGACAAACGCGCCCGCTTAGCGCGGCTGCCGCACGCGGCCGGGCCGCGGCGCCCTTTGACAGCGCGGGACCGCCGCCGAAGCTGACGCCTCGGCGCATTTGCAGAGCCTGCAGTCGGGCAGGCGCGTCGGTTTCAGTATTCGTGTTCGGCGTCGGCGGGTCCGGCCGCTGCAGCAGACGGCTGCCTGATCGATGCTCGGTGCGCCGCCGCGACATAATGCTGCCGCAGCCTGTCTCCAGTTCAGCGCGCAGGAATGTGGCGCAGACCTGAAGGCCCGCCTGTGACGAGACAGCGCGGGCCGCGCTGAAGCGCTGCTGACGCGTATCTTTGCAGCATGGTCTGCACGGTCAGCTTCGGAGTGTCTGACTCATGTAATGGCGAGTTATTATCTTCAAGTAAATGCAAGCTAAGGATGTGATGCACAGTATGCAGCGTGCTTCAGGATTACCTGTCGTCACGCTGTCTTTCTAGGGTGCGTGTCAAAGATAATTGCTAGCCTTGTTTGTGATTTCATACCCCATACTCCTGTGCACTGCAACCAATTCAGTGAAACAAGCCGTGCCAGACCTTGCTCAGTCATAGTAGTGCGAAACAGCCAGGCCGTGCGCAGATCTGGAGGCTAGGATTTGGATTACTGGCTCTTAAAATGGTCTCGTGCGGCTTGTGGTGTAGCAAGTTTAAACAACGACTTGATGAAATCCTCACTTGGCCATTACGGCTCCCTGCTATCATTGCACATTACTTTCATCGAGGGTGCTTAATCATAAGCGGTACAAGTTCAAATGATCTATCAACATAGCTGGTACTTCTCGTTTGTTTTTCTCACACCCGCAAGTGTGATGAGCGGGGCCAAGTTACTGCAAGATTCACATGTTTCGAGGAAGTTGGTCACGTTCCGCACGTATACAAACCTAGCTCCGCACGTCCTTTGGGGTTTCTTGCGATCGCAGGCAAATGAAGTTTGTTATCACCAATGTGGGCAAGTGAAATGAAATGTAGACTTGACGGCCGACCAAACTTGCTGAACAACTTCACTTATGTATTTCAGCCCGGCCGTACTCCCGCGGGCCCGCATCAGTTCTCATTTACTCAAGCCCGACCACATTCCCACGAACCTGCTTCCGTTCTCATTTACTCCAGACCGGGTGTACTCCGGCGAGCAAGCTTCCATCCTCATTTGCTCCAGCCCGGCCGTACTCTCGCGAGCCCGCCTCCGTTCTCATTTACTCCAGCTCGGCCGTACTCCGGCAAGCCCGCTTCCGTTCAGCGTGGCTCCTCGTCCCGGCCCGCTGACCAAGGTCCCACAAACATGCCTCAGCCTCACCTAGCTCCCGCCGCCAAACACGGCGAGAGAGGGGACGCGTCTGGGTGTTGGCCGGTGACAACAGGCCGCTGTGGCTGTCGCCGGTGTCGCCGCGCCGTCACGCCTGTGGAGGTGGCAGGCTGGACAGTCGGCCCGCGCTGCACCATGTGACGCGTCGGCCTTGAGCGCGTCGTGCACCGTCGCTGGGTGTTGTCCGCTGTCCGCGTGTCTGTAGTCTCTCAGTCTAGCCCGGTGTCGTCACAGTGTCAGTTCCTTTCAGTGTCTCGCGGTCTGACCCATGACTTCCATCCTTCACACGTCCCTTAGGCCTGCTGTTGTTGTCATCGTGTCCGCCTATTCGACTTCCCCTGGGACTGATTCAGTGAACCCTGCACCTATCCTTTCCGCCGTCCTCAGGCTATCCAGCACTACTCGTTGCCCTCCCCCCCCCCCCCCCTATCCCACCCCACGCACCGTTCCTCAATCAGACCCTTCTGCTGCGTGACCAATACCCAATTTTTCACTGACGCGTTCTGGTCGGCAACGGTCGCTGTGCCCCCGCATTTGAATGAACTAACACTGTTCCTCACGACCGCTACTCCAAGATTACATGCAGGTCCTGCCACTGAACCCGTATTGTCACCCACAACGATGGCCACCGCTCCCTTATTTCGCGAGCCGACATGTCTGGACTGCCGAGACCTGCTTGCCAAATGTCGCCGTTTGTCGCCCGCTACCTCTCGTCCGCCTATCCGGCTTGCGTCTGTGGATGGCGCCGACCCGGCGTCACCTGTCCCGCAGTGACGTCACAGTGACGCATTCAATTAGCCACCAATCGGACGCCGGCCGCCGCCGGTAATTCACATGGCCCTCCTCCGCTGATTGAGCGTCGTGACGTTTTTCGCAGGTGCACGCGCGGCCAGGGCTCCGCCCCCGCGCCGCCGGCGCCAGCCCCCCCGCCGGCCGCCGCGACCGCCGCGCCGCCGCTTCAGTCGCGCCGGGTCCCGCCGAGCCAGCCGCACGGGCGCCGGTAGCGCCGCGCCGCGCCCATGACCGCGTGAGCCGGCCGCTATGCACAAGGTGGAGCTGTTCGGAGTGCGCGTGGCGGCCGTCGCGCACGGCGCAGGCGCTGTGCGTCATCACGGCCGGCGTCGCGTTCGTGCTGGGCACGGTGATCGGCGTGCTGATTCCCGCTGTACGTGCTGGCCGCCGCTGTACGCGACGCCCGAGCCGGCGTCGGCGCCGACACCCGACGCCGACGCCGACACCGCGGCCGCCGGAGCCGGCCGGCCTGCTGGAGGCGCTGTCGCGACGGCCGCCGCTGGCCGCGCCACGCCCGCCGCCGTCCGTCATGCCGCCGATGGAGGAGGTGCACCTGGCGGCCACGGTCAGCCCGCGGGCGCCGGGCGCGGCCTCAGGCACGGCGCGCACCCCGCCGCCGTCGGAGGAGCCGACGCGCGTGGAGACGCCGCTGCCGGCGCCGTCGCGCAACGCCTCGCAGCCGCTGACGGACGGCATCTTCTGGAGTGAGGCGGTGGAGGCGTCGCTGCCGGCCGGCGTCGACGACGCGGCCGTCGAGGCGTGGCGCTCGTTCTGCCGGCACTCGGCGCTCATCAAGGTGGAGGAGGGCTGCGGCCGCATGCAGAACCGGCTGCTGACGTTCGAGAACGGCACGCAGTCGTGCTGCCGCTACCGGCAGAACTTCGACCAGATCCAGGGCGAGATTTTCAGCTTCCTGCTGAGCCGTGAGCTGGGCATCGGCAACCTGCCGCCCACCTCGCTGATGCTGGTCCGGCCGGGCGAGTGGCAGTGGTCGGCGGTGCGTGCGCAGCTCAGCCTGGCCCAGTGGGCCGAGGACCGACCGGTGGTGCTGACGCAGTTCCGCGAGCAGCTGGCGCCCGCATTCATCCCCGAGCCATTCCGCGGGCCCGAGCGGCGCCTGCACCCGGTGGACCTGTCGCTGCGCGGCCTGGAGCTGGAGCAGCACCGCGACACGCTCGTCGAGCTGGCGCAGTGGTCGGACCTCATCGTGTTCGACTATCTCACCGCCAACCTCGACCGCGTCGTCAACAACCTCTACAACATGCAGTGGAACCCGTCCATGATGGAGGCGCCAGCGCACAACCTGGTACGCGACACCGCCTCCGGGCTGCTGCTCTTCCTCGACAACGAGTCGGGCCTGCTGCACGGCTACCGGCTGCTGGAGAAGTACGAGCCGTACCATCGTACCATGCTGGACGCCACGTGCGTGTTCCGGCGCGCTACGGTGCGGCGCATTCGCCAGCTGCGCGAGGCGGGCGACGTGGGGACCACGCTGCGCCGCACCTTCCGCGAGACGCACCCCGAGCTCGTGGACTTCCTGCCCACGCTGCCCGAGAAGAGCATCAAAATACTGAAGCGACGCATAGACAATGTGCACGAGGTGATCGAGCGGTGCGAACGGACATACGCCAGCTAGTGCGCGCCGTGCCGCCAGTCATTGTTGTTATTTCATCGGGCGTCCGTCCGCCGGCGTGGACCGCGTGCCGGGCGCTGTGTGGGGCCGAGTGCTTTAACGCCGCCGCCGCAGCACGGCCGGGGCGACGACGCCGCGGCTGCCGGGTGTCGTCGCATTCCGGCCGTGCCGGCGCTGCCGCCCGGCCAGACCATTTTGTCCCACCCTCCTCATTTTGTGATAATTGAGCGCTGCGAGGAAGCCTGTGATTACGCGGGCGGGCCCGCCCCGCGGTCTGCCGCCGGCCATCGCAGCGGCCATCGGCGCCGCCGCCATTCGCCGCGCGGCGCGCGCTGCCCCGCTGTCGGCGCCGGCGAACGCCGCTGCCGCTGCTGCCGCCGCCGCCGCCGCCGCCGCCGCCGCCGCCGCCGCCGCCGCCGCCCGCTGACCGGCGGCGGTCGCCGCGTGGCTTACGCGCCCGGCCAGCGGCGGCATTCCGCCGCGCGAAAAGAATGCGTGCCGGGTGGGGTGAGGCGGTGGCGTCCGCGCGCGGGCCGCGGCAGGACGAGGGAGCGGGGCGCGACACGGGCGGCCAGCGGGCGGCCGCGTGCTCAGTAAAAGCGCCACTTGGCCGGGTTTATGGGCCATTCGTGCCACCAGGCTCCCAGCCAATGAGCGTCAGTAATTGAGCGGGCCGGGCTGGCAGAGTAAACAAAGTACTAAGCGTTGGGACTCCGCGTCGTTAAGATACCATCGCGCACTTTCGGCGTTGACCCGTCTGGAAGTCGCATTCACGTTGCGGCCGGTTGGCACCAAGCGCGCCGGTCTCGTCTTTGTCACCCGCGTCACGCCGCCCCGCGCCGCGCGCCTGTTGCGCGGTCGGCCGTGATCGCGGCGCCGCTCCGACCGCGGGTCGCCGCGGGTCACCACAGGTCAGCGCCGAGGATCACCCTATGGCGACCCGGCAGCCCGGGCGTGCGGCTTCCGCCAGCAGCTGACCCCGCCGTGCCGACCGGCGACCCGGAGCGGGCAGCGGCGTTCAGCTGAGCCTGTTTTTCGGCCCGGTGCCGGGCCGGCCGCGCCGGCCAATCGGCCAATCGGCGCAACGCGACGGAATCTTATCGCACGCACTTTTACTTTTGTTAAATGAAATGGTTTATCGAGTGTTTGGTCGGGCGGGCGGCCGGCTCCCGCGCGCATCATCCCTACATCGGCCGGGCCGAGCCCGGCGAGCAGCTGTGATACATGCTTAGTGCAGTGTTGTGCATCGACGCGTCGCCTGTCCGTTTGTTACATGAATATATATTAGAGCGCCGCGCCGGCGGCCTGTGAACCCGCGCCCGCGGCGGCCCTTGCCGACCTGGGAGGGGGGAGAGAGGGCGCGGACGGAGCGGCGGGTTCTTGAGCTAGTCTGGTGGGAGCGCGTGACTGTGTGTGGGGTGTCCGGGCTCGGCGGCCGCCGTGCGATCGGGCCGAGCGTGTCTCTGTACATAGCGGACGGACGGGCGACGCCTACCTGCCGGCTGTCCGGCCGGGCGCCTCGCGGCGGCTGACGCGCCGCCGAGGGCTATGACGAGAATGTCGTGTGATGATCATGCAGTCGTGACAAAATAAATGGCCAGGCATACTGACTATGTTCTGTATCGCGGACTTGGAGCGCATGTCAAAGGCACCCTGAAGAACGTTAGAAGCCACATGTCACGATATAAGCAAAAGAAGCTCTAAGCCCCTGTTTTTCGGCAGTCAGGCCTGTTATGCTGAGAATTATTGACTTTTAGCATGCTGCTGGAAATGGGTAAAAGAGGATATCAAGCATCCATCGGCTATGTTGCGAGATTATCCGATGTTCCCGGCAGCATTTACGATCGCGAGTGAATAAGTTAGAGTGAAAAATTACTGTACAAAACCGGCGCGTGAGAGATAGAGAAATGAGCTGACGCTAAACAGACTCAACTAAGAGAAGATGCTCAAGCAATACCTGTGTTGTAGCACCATAAATCCAATGTTAGGAGTAAAAGGTCGAATGTCCATTATTTTGACGTTGTATTAGCGGAGCTTTAAGCGCTTTGGAACATTTTCCGTCTTTAGATGCTCTAGGCTTTCGGACAATAATCTTTGGTTAACCTTGCACTGTTGTGACCAGGAGCACCACTAAAGTGCTGTGCGTTCTACTAGTATATCCAAATGATTGCTTGATATCTTAGTTTAACCGGCTCCTGATAGATATAAGGTCAGTCACTCTCACCTCGAGAACCCGTAACGTCACATATCATCACTGGCCACAATACACTAGAGGGTGATATGTGAAAGGAATGTCTTCATACCGTGCTTCAGAGGCTTCACTCCTTCTTACAACTCAACAGCAACGAAAAACTTCATTCAGCCGTCGTCAAGTTTTCACCCAGACAAACCCTCCGGACATCCAGTTAAAGTGGACATGCTGGACCTCGCAATGCGATTCCCGGAATTAAGACAATTCTGACTCGTCTTCACAAAGCGTAAGCGCCTACCTGTCTTAATACCCAGACCAGATGTAGTCCGTCACTGCTCTACAACCAGGCTGGTCTACCGCTCTTTACGTAGCTGATTCGCGCTGCTTGATTACCTGATGTTAATAACATAGGGGAATGAGATAATAGAACACCGCTACAACGCGCGCCGGTGATTGAATGCCACAACCGTCATTATAACTGTTCACGGAATTATTTTGGCACAAGCTTTGTTATGCGTGCTTTAAAACTTTGGGGTTTTAAGGTACCAGCCAGTAATACCACCTTGACTATCCGAATTGTTCACGGTTTAGCTCCGGCACTTATGCTTGGTGCGGTCGGCTGCTGACGACGCGATCAGCTAGCCAGAAGGCACTATCAAGGCCTTGGATACTCTCCTTGCGATCTCGAACAATGCTTACGATAAGCGTACTTTTTGCAATGGGCCAGTATCATCTCAGCATTGTACGTAATGGCTCTTCTATTCAAAAAGAGCTCGTTCATCTGCTGCTGTTTGCGCTGCTTGCCCTCACATCAAATAACAAACCTGAAATCGTAACGAAAAGCTAAATTTCTGTAACAAAACTCAGCTTCTAGAGAGTCGCACTTCGGCGCCGCATGATCAAGCATTGATCCCAGCAGGCTCGTGCTATCGCGTTCGTTGGCATCCATATCTTTCATGTTTCTTTTAATAAAGCAATCAGGGAGTTAGCGAGTGTTGTCGTATCTTATGCTGGACCACATAATTCTCACAGCGCTTCGCAGCAGCGGCTCAACGCGTTGCACAACTGCCTGTCTGGTTCCATAGATACCCGTCACCCCAGGTTGCATCCCATTGTTCCCTCTCATTGGAATGTCAATGCTTGTTTGTTTTTGGTAATGCCAAGTGATGTTTTTATCTCTTGCGGCAAAGCAGACGGCTCTGGGGGCTCCCGCCGGGTTTCTGAGCTAATGAGGAGTGGCGGTCGGTGACATGAGCTGAGCTGTGAGCTAAGCTGCGAGATGAGCTGTAAACTGAGCTGTCTGAGCTGTAAGCTAAGCTGTGAGCTGAGCTATACCCTGAGTTATAAGCTGAGCTATAAGCTGAGTGGTGAGCTAAGCTGTAAGCTGAGCTATGATCGGAGCTGAAAACTGAGCTGTGAACTGAGCTGTGAGCTAAGCTGTGAGCTGAACTGTGAGTTGAACTGTGAGCTGAGCTGTAAGCTGAGCTATGAGTTGAGCTATGAGCTGAGCTGTGAGCTGAGCTGTGAGCTGAGCTGTGAGCTTTGGACGATCAGTGTGTTGTCAATGTCTAGCCATGTAATTGAACTCTTGGACGCATTCAAGGAAGGACAACGGGGACATGCGCACTACCTTTTATGATATTTTTACAAGTGAATAAATATCGATAGCAAACAAGCGGGATAGCCAAAGAAGATAAGCAGAGTCAAAACATGCAATAGTTTTTTAGCCATGTAAGAAATTTTGCGCCTGCGGCGCGCCTCGCGCGCGGTTTCTGGTTAAACATTTTTAATCGCTCCCCCCCCCAACGATTGCAAAAGCGTGCATACACTCACGGGTCGACGACGCAAGATTTGACGTATTTGACGGACCAGGCTGTCAATACCTATTGGTCCCGTGCTAGCTGGTGACATACTCACCACGGACGGCGCAGCAGGGGATGGGAAGGAGGGGCAGTTGCCCCTCCCCCGCTTTTGATAGCAGACAAGGGGAAGAATATGTTTTTGTTCGTCAGGTTGTTTGGGAGTACCCTTTTTCAAAACTAAAAGCATTGCAATACCTGTAGATGACTAAAATCCAAATCAAGGGTGGTCTCATAACTTATATAGAAAGTAATAAATATGTCTCGAAAGACCCTTTTCTACTTCAATAAGTCCGTGTTCTAGATACTGAGGCCAACTTTATGAGTAAGGTAGTCCATGCTCTAGATAAGTAGGCCCAATGTTTTCTTCAGGAGGCCCGTTTGCTGGCTCGAGTGACACCATTCGTATGCTAGGAGGTCCCTATTTTGGGTTAGACGGTATCCTCTATATTCAGCACGCCCAATTACTGGAACAGGAGGTCCCTTTCATGCACCAGGTGACAGCAGTTACGGATCAGGATGCACTGTTTTGGGATAAAGAGGCCCTTGGCTAAATTTGGAGGCCCCTTCATGAGTCGAAGGCAGCCTGCGCTGAATTAGGAGGTCCCTCTGTACACCAGGAGGCCCTTTTCGGGAACAAGTGGCCCCGTTTTAGGATAGCGCGACCGTTTGCTTGGATGACCAGAAGGCCACATTCTGGATTTTCTCATTGGCCCCATTTACTTACTTGGACATGATATAAGTAGCACTTTCATAAAAGGCTTAAGTAGGAATATCATAAGAGGCTAAGAGGCTAGGCATAAAAGGCTTCGATGCCCATTTCCCTTGACATAACACTGCCTGGGCGATGCCCCCCCCCCCCCGCAGCTGTGAGCACGCCTGAAAATCCCCCCTTTACCTGATGCTCACCAAAAAAACAGATAGTGGGGGCTTAAGAACACATTGCATGTACACTGAGAGTAAAAAAATAACCCAAACGTGCAATCCGTGGAGCGTCTCGCCCGGCAACTCCCACTGGAAGTGAATCGGAGCTGCCTGCCGACGATGTCCTCGCACGGCGCTCGCTCCTCCCGAGGGCGGCACCAGCCTTCTATGGGCAGTGCCGCGGCGATGGCCTCCACGCCCGGCGCCTGTGATGTCTCCGTCCGCGAGGTAACAAATACATAGTCCGGCCTCGGACGCGACACCGTCGCCGGCCCGTCGGGCCCCGGTCCAGCCGCGTCGGCGCGCCGCTCGACTCTCAGGGCACGCCCGGCTCCCGCTCGCCGCTTCACGGCGTTTATCGTTTTACGAGCCGGGCAATAAAGCTGCCCCGCATTGTTCCAATCATGGCGCATTGTTCTAATCATGGCGCCGACCCGGGGACAATGCGCCGGCGCAGAAGGCGCATCACAAGATGGCCGCGCAAAGGGCCGCGCTTCCTGGCGACAGCGCGTGATGGACAGATACGGCATGGCACCTCCGGCCAGGAGAGCCAGCCTCGATCCGTCCAGCTGCCGGGCAGGAGGGGGCGGCGCTGACCCGGCCAACAACAATCGGGCTGCTTCATCCCGCCGAACGTGTTATTCGACCAGCAATGGATCGGTAGATGCAATATCTTTCAGCTTTCACTTCAAATTTCAATGCGCACCAGTTTTTAGGAAATGGAAAAAAAACACGCGGTTAAAACACTAGCCGCTGGTAATAGTGCAGATTAAATGGCGATTATAAATATGAATTGGAATGTATGCACAGCGTAGTAGCCAGGCTTTAACCAAGGAAACAGTCAATTTCCCTTTTTTAGTCGAATGACGAATTTTTTCCCGCCGCTCCCCCGTGTTTCTACTGCTTTGGTGCCGCCAAGGAAGTCCGGAAAGCCCACCGCTGCCTCGCTCCAAGATTGTGTTTAGAACACCTGCCGGGCTGAAACTGTTGCATGTTCGCTGAACCCACCACCCAAAGTACGCCGGTCCTGTTCATCGGATAATTTTTCCCACGGGCATCCGGCCAGAAAAGATTGCAAACGGTTTACGTACCACACAGCATCCTGGCACGGTTACGGGGAGCCAGGCCGACCTCTTTGACCAGTTTCCAAATTACCCTCCTTTGCCTGTCTGGAAAAATAGCATGCCAACCAGGGGACTTGCATGCAGTCCCGCTGGATAACAAACCCATCACCCCCCCCCCCCCTCCCCCCCACCCTAGATCATATGCATCACGGAAGCGTGTACATGACATTGCTCGTGCTGTGCATCTCCTTCTGCTCCCAGAGTTACTGCATGCACGCCTTAAAGCTGCAGAGGAGGCTCGGAGCTCTGTCCAGGTTTAAAAATTTTGCATGTGTCCACTAAATGCCAATTTGCTTACTTCATGCAGACTCCAGTTCGCCTCGCGCCTGCCGCACCATTCCGCACCAGATAGAAGAAAACGTCCAACTGCTAGCGTCCAGGACAAACGATGCTTCCTTGGGCTGTACCAGGTGCTGTTGTTGGAACAGTATCTCTCATCTGAGAACCAGACAGTGGAGTACCTCCAGCCGCTGGTGTCCAGAACAAACGATTCTCTCGTGGGCTTCTCTAGGTGCTGCTGTTGGCACGGTATCTGTCATCTGAGAATCAGACAGTGTCTAGCGACCTTACATCTTTCGCTACGGACAGGGCTCAATATTGTATGGGAAAGAATAAAGGAGCGTCTGGAGCGTTAAACTTTCACACTGGAAGCTAAAAATAGCTAACGTTGTCACAAGAAGATTTTAAGTATCCGTTCGCTACTTAATGAGGTGATCGGTAACAGCAGCTTAACGATTACGCAATGTATGCAGCTTAAGGCATCAATATTACCGGTTCCCTGTTGGCTTAGAATTTCGTCAGCACTTACAGCTGACAGCGAAACCTTTTTAACACTTAATATCACTCCCACTCGTCGTTCCCACTGATGAAGGCGAGGCAATCACTCAGAGGCAAGGCGAAGCAATCGCTCAGAGCTCCACCATACGCGGCGTCTGCTCGCCGAACAGCTGGACTCTTTCTCTCGCTAGGCATAATGGGTCCTGGCACTCAGCTCCTAACAAATGACCTCAGTAATGCATCCCTAAACTTCTTGGAGGACCACTGAACATTTCACCCATCGCGCTCCATTTCAAGTGTGCTGGAAAGGCAGAGAAGATCGCACAAACTCTTGGCTCTCTGGCTTTCCGCGCGGATCCGCGGTATCACACCCCATCGCTGTTCGCTGGTGGTCGGTCTGTCGAGCCTGATTACTGCCCCCTGTCGCGTGCAGTATGAATCGTGCATTGTGCACGCAGCTCCAAATCAGCGTCCGTGGCCGCTGATGGGAGCGCGACCCCCGCCTGACACAACAATGAAGCCGTTTGTCGCCGGACCGGCGCCGTCAACAGCCTGACACAAACCGGCGCCGTGAACATCAGCGCCCGGCGAGCACAGGGCCTACACAAACCGACGTCGGCGACAGCCTGACACATACTGGCGCCGCTGACAGCCGCGCCCGGCCGGCGCAGGACTGACACAAACCGGCGCCGCCGACAGCCGCGCTCGATGAGCGCAGGCCTGAACTGGCGCCTGGCTGGGCGTTACTCTGTGACCGACTGTACGGGTTCCGTATGCAATGCTCAGCCATGGCTGCTTCTAGACGAGAACGTTGCTGCGCTTCGTAACGTGCAGGGTGAGCTCTGAGTTCTGTATGGATGTGGGGCTGTGTGCTTCAGTGCGAGTCTTTCATCTGTCTTTGTTTTACCTTGTTTAGAAACGCCTGTGTGTATTGCTTGTGTGTGTGCTTGCTCACTTGTGTATGCAATGCGCAGGCTAAACTGCTTCCAGACAATCATGTTGCTGCGTTGCGTGACGTATTGGGTAAGTTCTGAATTTTGTGTGAATGTGGGGCTAAGTACTTTAGTCTTTTGGCTGCCTTTGTATAACCTTGCTTAGGAACATTTTATTTGGAAAGGAATGCGTTTGGCCATGGCAGCTTCCCTTGCATCACTTTATCTGCCATGGTGTTACGTCAGCCTTTCTCAGGAAATCGTGTATGTTGGCCTGCTCAGCTGTATGCTTAGAGTGCTGGGCTGCGATTGTGTGACGTTTGGGGTCAACACCCGGAACCAGGGCCGGAGCGAGCCTAACCAACTGGCAAAAAAGAAGAGCAAAACAAACACAAATAGCTAGCAAGCTGGCTGCAGGGGTTTGCTTGAGAAACTTTTAGTCATAACACACCATCGAACAGTACAAAAATAAGGCTAAACAAAGACGTTTAGCACGCGCTCGGGCAGGGAACGGCACGGCGTAAACCCGCCAAATTTTTCAGAGCTGTAAGCAGTGGAATGAAATATGTTTTGGTAGAAATAATTTAGATAGACCTCGTAAGTTGACTGACCTATGACAGGTCGAAGTCAGCCCATGAATTCAGTGAAAGCAAATTCCAGGGAACCGTTTAATCCGAAGTAAGAACGGTGAGTTAGACCAAGCTGTACATCTTTGAGATAGCTTTTCAAGCAACACAATAATTGAATATGCAGATTCCATTAGCCTAGCGTCAGGCAAAAATGTCAGACCAAAGTCAAAACCAACTTGCTCTTTTTTACTCGAGTGCATGCTGTACTGGGTGGTTTCTGGTGCTAAATTTAACTTTTTAACAACAGAGATCTCACATACATCTTCCGAGGGCTCCTTTACGGTCAGAAAAGGTCACTGAATTAAAATTACCCACGTCAACATTTTGTTTCTAGGAATGTATTGCTTAGGGTGATCCTTGACGCTTCTTCAAATGCAAAAATCATGGCAGTCTTGTATTATTTTGGTCACAATGACCTTCTTAAGGTCAAACAAGGTCACAAATATTCATGAGCATCAATCAAATTTTGCTCATAGCAGGTTCACGGCAGTTGCATGAGAAGAGCTGGGAGCACTGCGGACACCAATCGCGAGTTCGACCTTGTTTGACCTTATTTTGCCCCAAATGCATGGCCTAGGAACCTCCAATTCTGCAAAAAACGAAATCACGTGCAGGCCAATACATCCTGTGAGTTTTGCATCTCCAACTTTCTTTATTTTTTTTCTCAAATCTCAGGGATTCAAATTGACCCCAACCTGAGCGGAGGTATTCAACTTTCGTGAATACCCTTCTTTTTGACTCGGCGCGTTAAAGGTAAAAAGGAAAACACGTTTTCACGCTAGCATTAAAGCGCCACCTTTGAAGTGAGCGGGCCATCAGGCACTGGATTACGAATCCTCGTTCCTGCATCTCTTTCAGCGGCGCATTGATCCGTCGTATGTGTGTGTGTGCGCGTGAATTTATGTGGATTTTCTTTCTCCTGCCGCCCCGTGACATCTCGCCCTTATTGTTTTGTTTTTTTTGGCGATGCGGGAGGTAACCACAAGTTTATTATGGCTCGCTTAAATGCATGCCGATGTTGACGTCTCTGTCTATGATCGTGGGTATGTCCAAACTTCTCGTACATTTTGAGAGTCCACCCATAAGTTGCAAATAAGGCACAATACCACATCAAATGCTCACATTGTTCGGTTGCACTTCCAGGTCCGCTTGTTTCATTGTACATCTACAGCGGGCTGTATTCAGCATTGTTTGCAGGGCCCCCGACGCAGGACGTCGAGCTCACCGATTCGTCGTGTCCGCCCGCCGGGCGTGGGCGGGCGGGAGCCGTTCCTGAGTGCAGCCCGCCGCGCGTAGGACGGCCGCGGTCGGCCAGCCCGGGCGGAGCCACGCTCCGTCTGATGATGATGTGAAGTTATCATCGAGACGGCCGCTAACGGCCGGCCCGGCCCCGCGCCGCGGACAATGCCAGCGCACGGCGACAGAAACGCGGCCGTAATTTACCGCCGACCATTGTTCCGAGGCGCTGCTAATTGGAGAAAATAATTAGGAAGGTTTATGTGGTATTCTGAGTCGGCCGGTCGCGCTTTAAATTAAACCAGCTGCGCACGGCAGCGGGAAGTGCCGACGTGCCCGCTCTAGGCGCGTGGGACATTCGGCCAAACATGGCGCGCTTCACGAGTGCCTCCTCAGGCGTCCGTGGGACGCCCTGTCAAAGGTGGCTCGCCATAGAGGTCGCCGTTGACCACGGGACACTGCGAGGCATTCGCTCAAAAGCATCGCCAGATGGCATGTTGCGTTCTCATCTCCTCAGAGAGAATGCTAAGAGTTGACCCTTTATGTATTGTAGAGAAACGGCGATGTGCGTGGCTAGCACGGATTGATGATTCCGGAGATGACACAATAGGGATGGCGCACATCGAGGACTCAACATGTAGAGCCTCGGTCAAAGAGTTCAAAGGTGGCACGCATCGAGAGAACATCAGCTATTCATGCTGTTCTTCTCGTTCCGTCATATCCTAGATCCCACGCACTCATTAGAAAATGGATTACACTTAAGAAGTCCACCGGATCATAGCTCTGTTCTGTCTTGGTTGGAAGATATGACACATATTCATCAGTAACAGGTCACATCGCTAATTCATAAGGCATCAGTATAGGACAGGACGGCAGGCCAAGTAGCCCGACGGCTTACATTTCCGCGTTCCAGAACATAAATCACAGACCATAAGAGCAGCCTTCAGTAATGCAGGAAGCACCGGCCTTTTCGGTTCTGCGGTCTGCATGTCAGCTGTGTAAAGCAGGCCGGCGGAGTCGCCCGTCTCTATAGCAACCGCTGTCATCAGCGGGTGATGATAAATAACATGTGGCTGCCGCGAGCCGTCGGCACGTTCGCCTGTAATAAACCACAAATCGCCGCCTAACGATTGGCTAACGATAAGTGATTAGGCGGCGGGATCATTCAACACCGGTCGCGGCGGCTTCGTCACGCGCCGCCGTGCCGCCGACGTCGACGGAAATGGATGGCGGTGCCGACAGCGGCGCCCCTGCCGTCGGCGGTCCTCCCCGGCAGCGTCGAATGCCAGTGGGGGAGATCAGGTGAGTGACAGGCTGCTTCTGCCCAGAGAGGCCCCGTTGGAGGGGTGGGACACCACGAGTGGAGTGTTGCAGAAGGAAGACCAAAATATAGATGTTGAGCTGCCGCGAGCAATTGCCAGCTAGAAAGAGGATTATGCTCGAATTTGTATGATGTTTTTTTGTGTTCTCATTTCTGGTCGGTGTTGATCAAAGCGGGCAAAATACCGGTGGTCTCATGGATGATCCTCCCAAACATGCATGGACGTCTCCCATGAAGAAGAGTTGTTATTTTTGCTGCAGAGCTGACAACATGCGCTGGAATGAACAAAGCTTGTCTAGATGGCTTCAAATAACTCCAGTTGGACGTCCTACCATATTTCGCAGGGAGGCTTTGGCGCGTTCCCACACCGAACCCAGAGGACAATTTTTATAGCCCCCTGATCTGATAAAGGTTTCTTTTGGGGCTCGTAAGTTTCGCTTTGTCGCGGCGACGGTTTTCGTCCCTTCCTTACCGGATGGGGCGGGCTTTATGTGCTCTGTACGTGCTCCTCTTTTGGCGTCAAGAGCTCCCAGCCGGGGTGCGAAGGTTTATGACCCAGGTGGACAGTTAGGCCGCTGAAATGCGCCAACTGCTCCCCCATTCTGTTTCCCTTCCCCATGTCCCAAACAGTGCCCTCATGTGTCACCGCTTTCTCTATTTCTCTTTCGCCCTTCTCGCAGCTCTCTCTCTCTCCCTCTCTCTCTCTCTCTCTCTCTCTCTCTCTCTCTCTCTCTCTCTCTCTCTCTCTCTCTCTCTCTCTCTCTCTCCTCTCTCTCTCTCTCTCCTCTCTCTCTCTCTCCTCTCTCTCTTCTCTCTCTCTCTCTCTCTCTCTCTCTCTCTCTCTCTCCCTCTCTCTCTCTCTCTCTGTCTCTCTCTTTGTCTCTCTCCCTCTCTCTTCCTCTCTTTCTCCCTCTCTCTCTCCTTAATTCTTTTCTCCCTATGTCTCTCACGGTCGCGCTAATTCACACGCACACATTGTCTTCCTGTTCCAACCCCCGTGCGTTCATCGCTTCTCATTGTACTCTCATTTGTGAGCCAATGCACCTGTGTAAGACGATGCGGCATACTATGATCCTCCCAGCTCATAAATGACTATGACGTGTTTATTTTCATAGGGTACCTAATCCCTGTTCATTACCCTCTTTACTTAAAGACTTTTGCTGGTCACCTCAAGAGAATGTCTTCTGCTATCTCTAACCGATATCAAACTGTTCTTCTACCTCGGAGATTCTCGTCGGGTACAACGGCGCCTCCTCGCACGCGCAGCCGCACTTCGGAATGTGCGGTCGCCGCTGGCGGCGGGCGTTCGGCTGGCTGAAGGCCTGTTTGTTTGCCCCCCGCCCTGACAGCTGGGGCCTCGGCCAGGCTCGCGCGGCGCCGTCCGCCCAGTGACACCACAATGGGGGTCGCCATGAGCTCCGACACCGATCAAGGTCACCGGCGAGCGCCTCGCCAGAGGCTGGCAGGCCCCCAGCCCATAGGAAATACCAGCTGTCGTTTTACGCGCGTGGATGAGATACGGGAGACTGCAGAGGTTGCGGTCAGCTGGTGTCTGCGGCCTTAAGTCCCAGGGGCAATCGGAGGGTCGGGGCGATCCGACCGCCATCCAGGCGGCTTATCTAAAGAGGTTTGCAGGCTACTCGCACGGCCTTGTCTTAGCTGCTAAGGCGTCTAGGCACCGCTCTCAGCGTAACATGTGCGCCAGCGTGGCGCAGATAAAGCGCTAACGAGCAGCCGCACACAGCTCCCGCTGGCGTGTGCGCCAGCGGCCAGCTCGGTAAATAACAGAGCGAAATTCGCAGTCGCCCAATCTCGGTTATAGATCAGATTGACTGGCAGGATAGGTACACAAACACCGTGTCAACCAAACACATCCCGTGCTTTGTTCGGCCAGCTCAAATATGATCCCAATCAGGCGATTTGACCCTTCTTTATAAGCAGCTTACACGGGCCAAACCAAAACAAGCTTGCATTCTGATTCAGCTCAGCCACGCGGCGTCGGCTCAGACATTCCTCGGTGCGCCAGCCTGGCCGGGTTTAGAGCGATGTGCAGCAGCTTCTGGCTGTTTTCAGATGAGTAGCCGTGCAAGTGCACGATAGTGTTGCAATATGCACTTTGCAGTGCTCTTGGCGAAGTGCCGCTCTGAAGCATGACAGAAGAAGACCTCTGTCGGGTCCAGTGAATCACTCAAGACCAGACGTACTGAATAAAACTGATCCACTTTGGGCGACCGTGGGATACATATTGAGTGACTGTGACAGACTTGGCAGCAGATTGAAATGAATACGTAATGAATACTTTACAAAGAAGTCATCATCTGTTTAGCCAGTGCCATGCTGTGGTCAGAGCAATCAAGCCGACGTCCTACGTCCATCATCCGTCGATGTCTGCCACTGTGACTCACCGGTGAGGCAGCGGTGACTCACCGGTGAGGCAGCGGCGCCACGCGACACGGCAACTCATTCTCACCGCCCGGCCGCGCCAGCGGAACTCACCGCCTCCGCAGCCATGAGTGAGAGAGCGCGCGCTGGGCGCGCCAGCCGAGCCCGAGAGCGGCCCAGCCGGCGCCGAGGAGGGACGTGACTGCAAGTCACAGTGCTGCACGCGGCCGATGAATAGTCCGGCCGGGCATAGTTTGTTTTTCCCGAACAATGCCTGCCGGTGGGCAATTCAGCCGCATGCGCCCAGGCACAGGAGCACGATTAAAGGGTGCAGTGGCGGAGGGGTGGAGGCTTCTTGTTAGTGCACCAACTCTGCGTCCGTGCCTCTCCAGACTCCTTCAAGCCAGGGGAATAGGCAGTCAGTGGGAGGTGAACATGGTGCGATTAGATTCCATTATCTATGTGTTTGCCAGCAGACAAGCTCACACTGCTCGCAATCATCGTTTGTCGGTGGTGGAAACATCTGTCTGTGATATTGGCTAACGTCCAACCATGTTGATGCGGTCTTTTCCGTGTCTCCGTGAAAACTGACAAAAAAGTCACGACCTACCGTACATTCAGGGTCTTTTCAAGCACTCACTGGAAAGAAAACGTCATCGAACTTCATTCCTGTACGGATGGATAAGAGTCATACGATTGGGATTCGTGGACTTCGAAGTTTTTCACGCCATTCTTCATAATCTCAGAATTTAGCTAACGGATTTTCTCAGCGCTTGGCGCAAATAAATCCTCGCGGGATTACGTCGGGGCGTCAAAGCCACAAATGCAAAATATTTTTGGAAGTGTCCCACTCGAACTAATGCAGAAAGTTCGTGGAAACCTAATGCTGTATGTGGCTTACTGCGCTTCTGGCTTAAAACTAACTCTCAAGGCTTCAGCGCTGGTGCTTCGGTTGTCGTGAATAAATTTGCTGTCGTCACGATAACTGTTTACTTTACTGTTAACTGTTAACTTAGCTGCTTACTATTTACTTTACAAACGCTCGGGAGGGCATTGATTTGACTTCCAGTATAAGGTCTTTCTAAAGCAACTTCCGTACGATGCGAAGAATCCGCACCAAACTTCGTATCACTGTGGGTATTTGAAAAGGCAATCTCACGAGGTCGCTGACCTATAGCAGGCCAAAGTCAGGCCACGGTTGTTAGCAAAGGCGATTGCTAGGGGATCTCTCAAGCTGTTGCACCAGGGGATAGTGGGACGAAGATATACAACTTTGAGACGGTATCTTAGATAACAAGGCAATTTGGATTAGGATTGCAACTAATTCCATTGACTTAAGGTTAGGTATCAAGGAAAGTTCAAAGTGAGAACTAGGCGGCTTTTTGCATGAAAACTTGTCCTAGGAGCACTTGAGGCAGTCTTTGACGCACATTTTAGAGATTTTGATCAAAAGGTCAGCGACAGACCTCTTCTTTGACTTCATGGAGACCAGGAGAGGACACCAACCTAAATTTACCTTGATTGATCTTATGCTTCGATGCCGCCCTAAGTAGTACTTCACTCCCACTATTAACTCAGACATTTAAGTATGGTTGGTTTTGTTACAAAGTACGAACAGTTTTGGTCATGTGGACCTTCTGAACGTCAGGTAAGACCACTAACCTGATATGAGCAAGTGTGACTTTTGATGGAACAGGTATTTACGTTACAGCCGTTTTTGCGAAGAGCTCTGAGGACACTTCTGACACCGAGATGCCGAGTTACGCCTTGTTGTACCGTTTTCTGACAGCCACGGCCTGGGGAAGTACAAATTTGGCACCAATATGGCCACTATAGTCCTACTATAGTCCTACCTCTGCTGATAACTTGGTGCCTCTTGCTAATTTCGTCTTTTAGATTTCGGGAGGGGTCAAAATATCCTTTCCCCGCCAACCTCGCGTGTCGCATGTGGCATGATATATAACCCATGTTGCATACAAAGACAGGTATGCATTGCTCATGGGTGTAGCTATGCTACTATTAAAAGATGTTTTTCCATCTCCCAATATCCTTCCCGCCTGTATTTCACCGAAATCAAAGGAAACCTGAAATGTGTTCTTTAAGGAAACCTTGACCCCAAAGACCTTCTTTGCCATCCGCTGTTTATCGCACTGCTCATGATCTTCAACAGACTCATCGACCCAAACTGCGGTTCGTCTCTCTCTCCCCCCTCTCTCTCTCTTCTCTCTCTCTCTCTCTCTCTCTCTCTCTCCTCTCTCCTCTCTCTCTCCTCGTCTCCTCTCTCTCCCTCTCTCTCTCTCTCTCTCTCTCTCTCTCTCTCTCCTCTCTCTCTCTCTCTCTCTCTCTCTCTCTCTTTCTCCTTTCTCCTCTTCTCTCTCTCTCTCTCTCTCTCTCTGTCTCTCTCTCTCTCTCTCTCTCTTCTCCTCTCTCTCTTCTTCTCTCTCCTCTCTCTCTCTCTCTCCTCTCTCTCTCTCTCTCTCTCTCTCTTCTCCTCTCTCTTCTTCTCTCTCTTCTCTCTCTTCTCTCTTCCTCCTCTCTCTCTTCTCTCTCTCTCTCTCTCTCTCACTCTCTCTCTCTCTTTACTCTCTCTCTCTCTTTCTCTTTCTCTTTCACTTTCCCTCCCTCTCTCTCCCTCTCTCTCTCTCATAAGCCTGGCCGATCCTCACCGCATTCCCGGCGTACAACGCCAGCAGCGATGCCCGTCGGCTGACTGCCCCCCCCCCCCCCCCTCCCCGTGTCCCCGTCCTCCGCCGCAGCAATGTCCGGCCGAGTTATGCGGCGCTTTTTGCGGCGGCCTCCCAGCGGCGCACGCCGTGCTTTATCGGCGCCGGCCGCAGCCGAGGTCGCCGCAGTAAATACTCATAACTGAAATGACACCGGTCCGGGCGACACGGCCCAGGGGCCGCCGGGGCGGCGGCCGCAGCGCGCGACATTCCTGTCTGGGCTTGTTGCCGGGCGGCCCTGGGTGAGCAGACAGGGCGACGCGCTGTTGGAGGGGGGTTGAGGGGTTGGCTGCTCGGGGTTAGCATGGCTGAGCAGTTTGCGGTGTTGGCGGAGTCGTGGGAAGGGTGGGATGGGAGTCCTCACGGGTGATGGTCTGCGCTGAATAGGCATGATTTCTCTACAATCAAACAGTTTTTATGGTTTTGCTGTCTAATCGGTTCCTTGTGGTAGCTTGTAGGTCGGTGATAAGTTCTTATTGGGATGCAAGGAGAAAATATTTGCAAGGCAAGAACGAGGGCACCTGGTCCATAGCCATGCCCTATCGCAACAAGTGAGTTCGCGTCCGTCCTAGTCCTGTCACTGTGATAGTTATGCAAATAAAAGTATAACGCATGTTATGTTCACCCAACTTCTAATTAGATGTGGACATTTGAAGCTTGTGATTCAAAAGCCCCACTGGCATGTGTATTGTTGGTCGGTACTGATCTGGGTGACATGGGGTAGATATCAATGCTTGTAAGATAAGTTATCGAACAATGTGACCGCTGTCATAAGCAAATGCGGTTAACGCGCTCTCAAGTCACCGTCGCTGTATTAAACTGCCTTGAAGTGTCCCCTTCAGTGGTCGAGTGAGTCTACTGGCAGAGCGGCATTTTCGACAGAGGAGTAATATGCATACGATTGCTGAGCATATGTGTGATTATTCTTAAGATGGATTTCAAATATCCATGGGTTGGAAGAATCGGCCTACATAAATGAAAATATTTAAAAAGCGTACAGGTAAATGGTGAGCATATTTAAACATAAAAAGCGACACTTAATCACTGCCAGGTCACGCCAACAGAAAAAAACATACAGGGAACCGGTATGTAATATTTATGCGTGTTTGCATCCCATCTGTATTGATTCTTATTTTAACTCACAACGCAGGGTGGCTGAATTCCAGAATATTGTCTGCCGAGGTCGACAGAAGCTCAAATGATGTGACGTATGCCACTTATTCGATGATAAACCAGCTAAAATTTGATAAGCCAGCATCATTTTTCACAGATGAGAGCCAACCGAATCCGAATATGTTGCTACCCTTTAGGGCTAGATCCCTACTGATTCTGAGTCATACA
Organism: Pollicipes pollicipes; assembly: GCF_011947565.3. Classification (NCBI taxonomy): domain Eukaryota; kingdom Metazoa; phylum Arthropoda; class Thecostraca; order Pollicipedomorpha; family Pollicipedidae; genus Pollicipes; species Pollicipes pollicipes. The sequence continues at coordinate 2,034,162 of NW_023596297.1, forward strand.
TTGCAATTTGAAAAACAGAAGTTTGAGTGACTTTGGCAGATAAGGTTATTCAGCTTCCCAGGATTATTCATCCATTTCAATATTGTCCTTCCAGGGGAGACGAAATTCCACGAGCGAGTAGGCATTTTGGTTCATTGAGGAGGCATCTGCCTCCACAGGATAGATGCCAAAACACGATCTGGGCACAGGCTGGTGGGAATTTTGAAAGTGAATCGATGGCTCACAGTGTGACAAATTTTTCATGTGCCTTCATTTCGCTGGCTGCTTTTCAACAGATCAGTCTCGTCGCAGCATTTTAGGCGGCAACAAATTCGGAAGCTTGAAACTGCTAAAAAGAAATGTGCCAAAAGCCATAAAACTGGGGCGTCTCATGTAAAGACCAAGCAACCGAATGAAGACCATTCTGTCATATATTCCTGATTCGTTTTTTAATGAAAGCAGGGGCGTAGCCAGGCCTTGCCAAGGGGAACACACTTGTAAACAGGGTGCACGATTTGCTTCGTTTTATTGTTATTTTTGCCTTGTGACCAGAACAGAAACCAGAAGCTACCGTGAGATCGATTATGTTTGCATTTTGAAATAAAAGTCATCAAATCAAATCAATGAACTGCAGAGGTCAGGCGTTGAACGACCGCGCGGAATGAATCACGGCCGCCCTTAATGCATAATGGTTTAGTCTTGATTGCCTTGGGTTAAGTGGACTGTTTCTAAACCAATGGAATTGAAAAGCTTTGTCAGAATCTTTTTTCTGGGTCCTACAGACATTAAGGACGTCGCGAAGATAGATCGCAGATAGATATGTGATCAAAATTTGAAGAAGAAAGTTTGATTGCGGATTAAGTGGTTAACAATGTAAATTAACGTGGCGAAGCCATGGCTATTTGGGAACGTTCAGTATTCAGTCAGAAACGATTTGTGATAAGATTTATGTAGCGAGGTTTCTTAACATGCGCGTTCGCAAATCGTAGCAACAACCCCGACACCAGGCGTTGAAGTCACCGTAATCCGCGGAGCTTTAGCCCAGTGGCTAACTTTTATCTGTGGCCCACCGGTGAACGAAAATGATAACGCTTCTGAAATAATTCCCTTTAAACACCTCAATCCCTTAGAGATACCAGTTATGTGATGAAGTTTTGAGCATTCGCACTCACAAATATTGGTAACAAAAAACTCGCCGCCAGACGTTGCAGTCTCCGCACGCCGCGAAGTGTCAGCCTCACAGCTAATGCTGAGCAGTGACCAACGGATGGACGAAAATGATGGTGCTCCTAAAAGAAGTACTTTTGAAAGCTTCAGGATGTCAAATCATACATTTAGAAGACAGTCTGGGCGTATGTTCCACGTGCGCGATTTTTAGACTGATGATAAGAACGGATTGGCCCATGAAGTACCGCAAAATGGTGCTGGAATCCGGTGGTGGAACTGGAAGAGTAAAGAAAAAATAATGTTCTTTCGTGTTTCTATATCTATTCATTCGTACAGAAGACAGGTGAACACGACGCCCGCCGTCTGGTGGCACTTGCAGTGGCCAAAGCCGTTCGGCTTTACGGAAGCTGCAACCCAGGTCATCGTTGTCCTTGCTCTCGAGGTTGCGGGCGGGCATGTTCGAGCCTTTTGATGTAATTCGTTTAACTACTTCATTTGGAAAAATGTGCGTTCTCAGGCAAGCATGGGATGACCTTATCGCTGTTTTTTTAACCTCGCTTCGACCCACTCTATTCAGCAACAATGAGACCCTCTATTCCCTACTGGGCATGGGTCTCTTGAGTACAACACTAGGGGCATATGACCGTTTCCAGTCAATGACTGAAGGGTCATTCCGCCTCTGCGCGAAGTGTCTTCTAGCTGTCAGCCTAGCGACGCGGGCAGGATCTCCTGGTCGATCCGGAAGCCACTAGAAGGATATATCATGTCACATTGTTCCCCTCCCTGACACGGGAGGTCTTCTGACCCGCGCAGTTGGCCCTGGTCAGCACAGGAACCCTCATTGACGCAACAGCATCTCTGATCGCTGCAGGTGGTCCAATAATTGTCACATTGATCTCAATTCCATGTTTTCTGTGCTCTTCAGAGATATTGAAGACTCCCTGAACGTGGATTGTCGATGAAATGGGATCCCAAATTTGTATGAACATGGCTAATCCATGTTCGTCTCAAAATGTTCAAAATTCAGCTAGAACTGATAACTAATAAAAAAAACTAAATAATGTGGTTTTGAAAATGCCCGTTCGCAAGCCATAGCAAAGGCAGCCTCGACGCCCGGCGTTGCAGTCTCCGTAGGTCGCGCGGCGTCGGCCCTGCGGTTATGACACTAAGTGATATCCAATGAGCGGATGAAAATGATGACGCATCTTGAGAAAGATGGTTGGTGTATAGGATAAATCGGAATTTATGTTCAACGTGGCCCTAAATTAAGCTAAATGCAACTTTAATCTAAAAAGTGAGGGGGGGAGTTAACACTGTTGCCCCCACACCTTGAAAAGTGGGGGCCATGGCCCCCCTGCCCCCCCCCCGTTCTTACACCCGTGTTGGTATGCAAAGTAAAAGTGCGGGATTGTTAGAGACGATGTTTTTCTGTTATGCTGAAATAAGCTTGGCTTGTGCCAACAAACCTTCAGTCACCCAGAAGGCATACGACAAAGTATTTGAAATGCTCATGCAGGGCTTCGAGCTCCCAAATTTCCGGCGACACGAGCTGGGAGTTCTTGTGCCCACAATAATCGGCCTTTAGTGTACAGGGAGGTACCGCCTCAGCGACGTTGTCAACCAAATGCTGATTATTTCTACAAAACTGAAATATGATATATTTACAGTACATCGACAATAATGGGATTTGTCACTAGAATGGCCAATGCTTACTTCATGACGTGGTCTAACCAGTACCTCCCGGTGTACTGAAAGTAGTCTGTTAGAAGCATAAAACTCACTGTTCAGAAAAGGAAGATTTACCAAATTTGCTTTGAGCCACGTGGATGCAAACATTTTTGGGCCTACGTTTCACTCTTTATTTACCTACTGTCAGGTATACCTTAAACTTGTTTATATATGCTCGCTGAACCTTACTCATGTGTGCTTGCCACATCAAACAAAGAATGTATGCATATGCAAAGCTGTCTTGAAACAAAATACGCGGGAACAAATAGCCTTTCATTTTGACAAAGCCTGGCTCTAACGTACAATTTTATAGCAAGCTCAAGCAAAAAAGAAATTGAAATCCGAGAATAAATGTTTGCTAAGTGTATATCAAGTTCTCGCAGACTTTGACAACAAATCAAACGCACACGGAGGTGATTCTAACGCCGACCGACGCAGGCCTTGAAGAATTTTGAGTCCAGTCCAATTTCAATTGCTTTTAGGGCTTTGAGTCAAAGGAATTCCGGTTTAATGCTAAAACAAGAAAATGAAAACAAAATCTAGAATTGGCGCCGTTAGTTCGCCAGAAGTTGCGATTGGGATTTTAAGCACGATGCAGTCTTCTTTAAGTCACCACTTCAGGTGGCTAAACTTTGATGTGACGACATGCTGTGGAATCCATTCTATTTTCTCTAAATTCCAATTTATTTTGAATAGGCAGCCATTCCCGTTATTTCTAACTATCAAACACTAGGACCTCGTGACGCATGCAATGAATGCAAGTCTGCATAGCTGGCTGTCGTTGTTTGGAACATCTTGTCTTATCAGTCTTGTTGGACGACGTACATTGAGTTCGTTAAAAAGCTGGCAATCGCATTAGGACAGCTGGTTGATAAACGCCGTAAATATGTTAGCAATCTTACACAATGACGATAAACCCAAAGCTAGTGCATGCCATCAGGGCTTCGTCTCGCATCGAAAACTGGGCCCTGATATAATTGAACTTATTGTCCACAAACGTGTGATGTGAAAAAGATATGTTTAAGGCGTTTCCCGACATGCAAGCCCAACGTCGTCATGTGAAACTTGCACAAAACATAGGCATTTGCTTTCAGAGCCCCGCTCCGTCCGGTGGAGGAGTTCACGTATTTGACCAACATTAGGAATGTTTACATGAGCCACTACGTTGTCTTGGCAATGTTTCTCAGAGTCCGGATGGCGACAAATAGTTATGTAAGGAGTTGGGCCAAACTCTTGGAAACGCTCCGCCGGGAGGCAGGCTTGAACCCACAACCGTAAGGTGAGCGGTCTGGGCCTCGTTTGTGGCCAAGGGTTTCATCGTCCCCGCGGATATAGTCCTGAGTTATTTCGACGCTAAATAACCTGCACTGTTGAATGCGTTGCAAAACCCAGGTAACTACAAGGCATTGGGTCATCAAAAATAATGTTGCTTCACTGCGCATGAAGAACATTGCGATACAGTTTCCCGAAATGCGTGGTTTCCCAGCCAGCCATTCCTGTCGCTGCGATATTTCTGCAAAGCTTTGAATTTAACGCAGGTCCTATAGCGAGTTCATGCATTAAATTGGCATCCACGTTGCTGCGGTGTTTTAGGTCACAGCTTCGAGCAATGTGCAAATGTGACACAGTTTCCGTGATTCCCCGGAAAAGCGATGCACAACTTTTTGATGCATCCCACTCCTTTCAAAGCTATCGTAGCACCAGGCACGCGTCCATGATCGCCGCGGCTCTTTGTATTCCGGCGCGCTTCTGGAGGTATCCCGGTTAATCCCAGATTCTTGTTGGGCTGGTTGCGGGGCCATGCCAAGTGCATAACTGGGGATAATGGACCTCACAAGACGTCGGCGGTGATTCGGCGCCGACGACTCGGACTCGGAATGCAAATGCGCACGGGACGCCAGTGTTTGTGGCTACCGGCCGCCACACAAAAAGGTCGGGCATGTGGGATGTCGAGAAAGCGGGGACAGGCCGCCGCTTCATGCGAGCAGTTGGCTGGCGTGCGGTCTAATACGGTAGTTGCAAGTGAGGCCACTGCACTGTTCAGAACGTTTCTAACGTGTCTAACGTTTGGGTCACAACAGGCTCCCTTCTGCTCATTTCAATTCAAGCGGTGCATTAACGTGGACTGCGCAAGACAATCTCAAATGGGAGCACGCGGTGGATAACCATGCCTAAGTTGTATATGTCCTGTATGTCCTGACAAAGTCCGCAAATATTCTAGAGACGACTCCAGCGACTCCCTGTTTACAGAGATCATGCATTTGCCGCTGATTGACGCGTGATTGTCGAAGACGTTTTTTCGCAGCATCGCTCTTGGTTTCGTCGCTACTCTTTGCCACCTACATTGCCACTCTGCTTTCTGAATGCACGCAAGTCATCGAAACGCACGATTGTCAACTGAAGTGAGTCATGCCGATGGAGCTGTTGACCCTAGTGGAATACTACAGCTATGAGGGAGCAGCGATGCATCTTAAGTTGGTTATTGTCTTTGTCCATAGCGGTGGCAAGATGCGAGGAGACCCGTCAGTGCACGGACACATTTTGCAGCAAAAAGATAGGCCGAAAACCAGCCACGGCGAACGCAAATGACGCTTTCAGAACTGCAAAGTGCTTATGTGCGCAATGTTTGTTTGCGCTGTCTGTCCCGTAGAGTTACGACACGGACATTGCAAGAAGCCAGCAACATTGTGCAACAGTCACGTGATCACGAATGAGGCCACGCGCCGACAGGTTTTGCTTGACCGGTGATAAAATTTTCCACTTGCGCGGACTGGCCAGGCTCGGCCAGGTCGCCACGCCGTCTGCAAACCAATTCGTCTGAGCTCACAGATCGCAGCTTGATGCAGTTTTCAAGAACGAGAAGCCAAATTCCTCAGACATTATGATTCATACGTTTTACGGCTTTTGCATGCAGACTGTGTAGCTCACCGGGATTTCCATGCAGCAACGCATTGTGAAGAAAACGTCCTTCCCATTGGAATAACAGGAAGAGATAAGATTTACTGATTGAGAAAACCCTGAACGGCATGATTCGAATCGGATTCAACCTCGACGACGCCGTATCGCAACCACGCGTAATCAACACCGTTTGCCGGGAAGGAAGCGGACGCTCGTATTTCTAGAAGTTTGGGGTCGGCTGTGCGGCCAGTCAGGCGCGCTTTAGCGCAGACAGTGGAGTCGCCAGTATTTAGACTTTTTAATGACTGATGCCAGGACTCAGTGGTCAAACCATTAAATAACTTTGTCTGAATAAGTTGATATATATATATATATATATATATATATATATATATATATATATATATATATATATATCACATTTAGTAAATCAATTTACGCTTATTCAATAAACATACGTTCGTGGACGGTGTAAACAAATGCACTGCCTACAGGATGATATGCAGTCTTGATGCTGTCCGTATCATAATTGCGCCAGCAGTCGAGTTGGTAGCGGACAGAGCACCCACTTGCAGAAAACGTTATAGGATAGATGATACAGTGATTTTGGTATGATCCGCATGATAATAAGTGATAGCTTGCCCGGATGTCGTAGCCCCGCTCGTCCCACGACATGGCTACAAGGCGCTGTACTGGCTTGTTGAAACGGCTTCAGTAATGGAGTACGAGTGATATAGGCATAGAGATAACTACCATGCTGTTTTGCGTTTTGAACATTGAAGCTGACACCCATGCAACCAGTACACGATAACTCGGTCGTACATCTGTTCAGTTCACTTCTAACCGAATGAAGGTGGTCTCAGAATCCTTTGAGATATGTCGCAATGCTTTTTGGATCACTAAACTCATTGTGCTGAAATTCATACGATCCCATCTCCCAACACCTCCTACATTTTTGTAAAAAGGTCGCGATATTTTTCATAGAACAAGAGTGATGACCCCTTTATTGACGTCACGTCGGTCGCATCTCGCATTTAGGCATCCGGAAATGTGCAGATTACTTAGGATAGGCGTCCTTAAGAACCGCCGTGTACTTATTTGTTTTACCTTATCATAGCACATTCGTATGTATTGGTGTAAGATGTCCTGGGCGTAGGCAACCCATAATCAGCCTCAGGATCAACTTAACGAAATGAAGAGACACTTACAGGAGCAGTTTTTCACCCTGTATGACTTAGCTTGGCATGTCACAAACAGCATTAGTCAATACGCGATGCAGCTTACCAGGCACTATCTAGTACCGGTTGCTCAGTCGTTGACAATGCTTTGCATGTGACATAACTGGATTTAGCGTCGTGCAACCTTCCAGATATGACATGTCATAGGTCACACGCCCGCTGCTGTGTCGGTGCCGGTGCATGGTTCAACGGGCCGCGAGCTCTGCAACGACGCTCTTTTTCTCGCTATCATGGTACAAATAGATCTGAAGATAGAATAAAATTATGCATTCACTGGCATTATCCGTTGTCCTGATTTGACTGATTAAAGGTTGTTGGGCTGAAGTTTAATTATATTAAAACACTGTGTTACGCAAGCCATTGGATGTCGGGCTTGGCTTGGCTCTCGCATGTTGATTTTTTTGATCGGATTCTGACCGCCCTTTCTTCGAAGACTGGATAAATCGCAAGGGGTCTCGTTAGTAGCATTAACATAGCGTCCTTGGGTTGCCAAGAAAATCGGCCGAACTGATGTTGGGAATTGATGTTGAAGCAGTAGGATTACAGTGTGCCGCCGCTCATACCGCCGTTCGTTTGATAGGGATCTAAGCGGCAGTGGCGGTTCCGTAGCTGTCCACTGGAATGGAACAAGCATGATTGCAATGTTTTGGCTTTAAATGCGATATGTCCCAGCTCGCCCGCCTCGCTGAATACGCTGCCTCGCCATGGATATGTTGGAGGCACTGTGCAATGTCAGCATCTTATCGCGTTGAGATCTCAAGTTCATAGAGTCAACATTCTGGGTGGCTTTAACATTTGTGAGGGGATTTTATCAGTGTCAGAACGCAAACGCCTGTCGGAGGGCACAAAAAAATACAGCAATTTACATATTTTTAACGTTTTATGAGATCTGTTGTGCACTGCAAGGCCTCCATGCTTAGGCGCTTTGTCCAAGATTGGAGGATCATTTCGGGCGTGACGATGTCATGAAGTCATAGGTAAAGGAAATGCAGTATAGCTGTAAGAGCTCCAATAATTTTAGGCGAGAAGTTTGTCATCTAAAAATTCCTCGCTAGACGCGAATGCCGTTCCGGTGAGCTCAGAGGGGCTGGATGCGTGTCGCAGTACCGTGGCGGAGACCCGCGGACCGGATCACCTGCCAGGACCACCCCTTGTGCTCCTGACCTCGCGCCGAGATTATTAGGATCCTACGGTTCCTTGCGCCGCTGTTCAGCCGCCGCCTCAGGCGACATGTGTCAAACATCCGCTCGTGTCGGGTCGACATGCAGACTTTCACCCCCTTGCCAGGTTTTGTGACTTGCATCACTTGCCGTGTGTGTTTTTCTGTTGTTTGACTGGTATGGCTGTGCTGTCTGCATTGTGTTGCATTGTGACAATGTGACTGTCTGCATTGTGACAAACAGATGAGGGAACAAGGCGCGTGCCATTCAAGTCAACACAATGCAGACAGCACAGCCATATCAGTCAAACAACAGAAAAACACACACGGCAAGTGATGCAAGTCACAAAACCTGGCAAGGTGGTGAAAGCCTGCATGTCGACCCGACACGAGCGGATGTTTGACACATGTCGCCTCAGGCGGCGGCTGAACAGCGGCGCAAGGAACCGCAGGATCCTAAACTTGAATGGCACGCGCCTTGTTCCCTCAGCTGTGTTTTTCTGTTGTTTGACTGATATGGCTGTGCTGTTTGTATTGTGTTGACTTGAATGGCACGCGCCTTGTTCCCCCAGATGTGTTTTTCTGTTGTTTGACTGATGTGCACGTGCTGTTTGTATTGTGTTGACCTGAATGGCACGCGCCTTGTTCCCTCATCTGTTTGTCAACGAGAGGTCGAAATAGCCGAAAGTGAATCGTGGATTTTCTCAATAAAGGTCTGTTTCTGTGTGCCTGTGTCTAAATGTCTTCAGTTATACTTTGTAGTGGAAAGTGTGTCAATCGTGATCATGCGTATTTACAGCGAACCGTGTAAATACTGCAAAATAAGTATCTGTGGATGTAGCTTCAAGATGGCTGCGTCGTGGCCTGTGGCACGTGGCAGGTATGTGCTGCACAAGATACAATATATCTGAGCAGGCATCTGACACAATCGCAGCACAAAGAAAAGTGTCCCATAATTAAAAACGTCGTATCGCTTAGGAAATGATTAGACAACTTACAACACCGTAAATCAAGCTGCATACAAGGAAACATCTGAATTAGTATGCAGCCGCAAACAGCAATGCTATTTTGAGTTCCTTCCTTTATTTGTCAGCTGCAAACTGCAGCTCAGACTGCAGCTTGAACCACGTGACGTGCCTTAAGATAACATTTATGGTCTTTGATGATCCTAAAAACCAGTACTCAAGGAATGATCTCAGCACAGAGAGTCCACCAAATTGAAAACAGCTGAGGGCAAACGCTTACCAGCACCCGAATGCCTAGTGAACTGAGTTGCGTCACAAAATCTATTAACGATTGCATTGGTAACTAGACAAATTGAGCGGTGAATTGGGCAACTTGACCGAGATTTAGAGGCAGTTTTTTTTAATTGTGCTGCGTATTGGGCCGTGCCTGCTCTTGGCCAGTGGTATAGCCATGTTTCGCTCAGGAGGGGGTCAAATCGTTTCACAGGGGGGCTTTTCAGCCAAGGGGGTTCTTCGTCGCTATATAGGTTATACTTCTGCTCGGAGGAACTTCTTAGATTCGTGATCCTATTTTGATGGATCAGGATCTTTTCGCGATGCTTTAGTGCTTTAGAAGTCTTTCAGGTGTGTTATGCTGCCAAAGGTCATGGGACCTTCGGCTCTTTGCTCCCCTCTCCAGGGAGGGGCGGACCATGACTCCAAAAGCTTTCCCCGTTGACCGCGCCGCTGCCCTTGGCCTTTTCACCCCTTAGTTGCGCGCTACTTACTGTCGTATAGTGGGTGATATTTGGCGGGAATAAGTTATGCACCATATCTGTGGTTTAGCTCAAGCTCTTGGGTGCAAACATTCTACTCAAGCTGTATCTTTGCTAGAATATGCTGATTCTCATTAAGATCATATTCATTTGTTGAGCTCCGCAAACAAATATTTTGGAATTCACGGCCTTGAAAGTACTGGTGACATAAGGCAATTCGTCCACAGGGGCGTTTTCAAGCAAATCCCGCTTTTACAGGAAAAAAATTGGAAATATCATTGACACTTAAAAGGCCTAGTTACCACGGTGCAAATTCCGTTCTACCGCCTATGAATAAAAATAAATGATAGGTGCAAAGGCATGCCCAATCACAACGTACCTACGATGCTCACTTCACGCAGCATGAAGGTCCCAAAGTCGACCCCGGCCATCAGATGAGTACAAAGAGAAGTCCTCCGCGAACAATGAGGCCGGCCGTGTCATACGCATTGGCTAAACGCCCCCCCCCCCCCCTCCCCCCCCCCCCCGGCAGCAGCGTACGACAGAACGGCCGACGTTTTTCCCCCGGTCCACATAACATCGATTTATCAACGGAGACGGGCGTCGAAAAAGTGGTCTTCATCCCGCATTGGTCGGCGTCCGACCACCGCAAAAACGCCGGCAGCTGGGCCGGCGGCATGCGAGAGAGACAGATGGCTGAAGCAGGCCGATCGCTGTCGGTCGGCGGCGCCCCCGCGCGCCGCTGTCCGAGTAGGACGCCCGCCGCCGCTAACGCGCTTGGCTGTGGTGGGGGGTGGGGGGGGGGGGGGAGCGGCCCGGCTGACGGGGTTAGAGGTGACGTGGGGAGATTGCAGGAGGGGGATCATTTGCTGGTTTGGAAGAGATGGGCGGCTGCGGCAGGTCAGAACGGCGGAACTGGGGGCGGTATTACTGGTGGTGACAAGGTCCGGTGTAATGGTGAACAGCGGAGCTTGGGTCGCATCAGTCGAGACATGACGTAAGAGCGTTATCTGCGGTGTGGGAACACAAAAAAAAACGCCAAATGTTCACATATTAGACAAACTGATACTGATCATGCTCCAAAATTCCTTCCAGCGGTTCTTCTTTAGGTCCGACTGTGCGCTGCTCATTATCTTCATCGCGTGGAACGCGGTTCGATCCCTTCAGACCACGTGGTCGCTTGTCCGGCTGAATAATACGTCAGTCGACTGAGCACTGCCCTCACAGCTCGGCGTCAAATCCCTGTGACAGTTGTCCGTCAAGGGTGTCAGATCAGCGGCTTTGTGTACCTTGCACGCCGCGGAATCGCCCTCAAAAGAGGATCCCAGCTAAGAGGATCGTCCGAAAGATGCGCGATTCTCCAAAGCTGGTAAGAGAACTGGTTCACGACAGTTGAGCGTGAATGATTGGACGATGATATGCAAGCCAGCTTCAACTGAAGTGCCTCTTCGGTCGTTCTGCCAGCGTTGACGTATGTCAGTATGGTTAGATCTCGTCAGCCTAATTTTGTCGACGGCAAAAAAAAACTACCATCGGCTGGTCCGGTTGTCTTGAGTCAATAGGCCTGAAGAACGGCAAACTGCGCACACATCCGTCCCAAGACTTACCAGACTTAGCAAGACCGGATCAGTTCTTATCTTGTAGGAAGGTCTATAAAATCACGGAAGAGACAACAGAGCCTAGATAATCTGCGTCCACATGACAACCATGTTGACATGCAGACACAGGGGTCAATGTGCATCTGACTCAGAGTTGTGGCATGTTTGCGCACCAGCAAACCATCTTGTTGGACTCATGACGCGTAAGACTTTGCGGGCCTCTTTTTCAGTGCTTCTTCTTGTGTGTATGACGTCCTTATTTGAATGATGCATTTAATATGGCTACTCTTGACGTTTGTTATGTTTTTATTAACAGCTATCGCACCAGTATAGACCATTTAAATTGGGAAAATGTCGCATGAAAAGCAATAGAAAAACTATATATTAGTGACAACGGAGGAACAAAGAAGAGACACAAGTATCGAATGTGAGAAACACTAAACAAATACATTAAAAAACAATCAGTGAAAGGCCCTCGGTCCAGGGCCGTTTGCTCCTGCCAGTGAGTGGCCCACCAAGCAGCCTACCAATCAGCGATGGCGCCACGCAACTCGACTGACTAATTGGCCATGTCGTTTTTGTTTTTGACCAATGGCAGTCGGCTGTCATGCATGGACGCAATGCGGGCGGGCGTGAAATGTTCGTCTATTTTGTGGTTCTCATTACACTTGTCCGTGCCGCAACTGTGCGTGTGTTTCGGGGGCTACGCTCGATGTAATAGGCTATACATATACGACTCGCAGATATTGCAGCGCAAAAGTTAAATGACCCAAGGGTGCTGAAAAATTTATTGTGCACGTGGAAAGACGCGTCACACCGGCTCTCCTGTTTCATTTGACATTAGTTTTCGTCGCAAGTTTTCTCCTTACGTTATATTCATTCTGCAGCAGTTAAGCGCTGGCGCCGGCGACGAGGGGGGGGGGGGCAAATATCTACGCCGTAGGCTTACCGTTCAGCTCAGTCCACGACGTTCCGGCCGATGACAAAACGTAAAAAATGCAATGTGGTGCGTTGTAATGCATTTTATTGTGATGCATTGGCGCTTAAGAGCCTTTTTATTAGAATCTCTCAGCTTCTCGATAAAAATAGCACTTAGTTTTTTAAAGGCCCAGGCTCGTCAGTACAGGTACTGAACACGGTGAGGACAGGGGGCAGCTACCTTGTTGATGCCTGGGCGGCGTGTCTCTTAGACGGGTCAGGCTCCGCTTCTCGCCACATTCTTACGTCACCGGAAAACCTATGCGTGATAAATAAATTTTTGATACGTTAGTGTTTGCATGGAAACACCAGCAAGACGCCTTCCGCGGTCCAGAACGAGCGGACTGAGTGAACGGACGTGAATGCTATCGCTACGCAGATGGTACCAAAACATGAGTTGACCAGAGCTCAGCAAGCAGAGGTACTTCGTATTGACGCACAGGTCGTGATTCCTTGCGGATCGGCTAGCCTTGGACCCAGGAAGGAACAACGATTTTTATTGAAAAGTCAACGATTTCGAACTTTTGCTTTCGATGACTGCAATTAAGGGAGCGATTATTTAGAAGAAAAAAATACTGATATTTATGTGCGCAATGCTCGCAAACAACCGAAATTTCACCTGCACAAATTCATAATCCAATGCACAAGGATGTAATCACATATCTGAGACTTCGGAGACCAGTCGGGCTCGAGGAGCCAAAATTGAACCTGGAGGTGACAACCTAACCAAAAGCGGCATTTTGAAGTAACAAACACGACACAAGTGCATTGATGGGCAGCAGGAGAGAGGACAAAACGGCACTTCCATAGACTTAAAAAGAAGGTGCGTCCCCGTCCTCATACCCCAGTGGTCACACTCCTCTCCAGCCCTCTCGAGTAAAACCACGGCTTAATATGGTCAAGGCTGGCTTCAGATGTCGTTAGCCGCTTCCCGGTCTATGAATAGCACACTGATAAGTCGGAGAGCTGTGAGGCCGCACGGCGAATTGAAGGCGGCACATTCCCCTACGCCGCGCGGTAATCTGTACGCCTACTGTACGCCAGCTTTGGATGCCCGGACGTGACGTTAATCCTCAGCATCGCCCCAAAGAGGAGCGATTCATAGATTACGCTCGGAAGCCCATGCTCGGTTGGACAGACCTACGACTTTATCAATACATCGTCCGTTCTTTCCTCGCTTAAACTGTGCTGGTCTCGTGCCACTGTGACGTCATGACTAGAGCCCCGAATCTGGTTTTAACCTGTCCTTGTCAGCTTCTCTGCAATCTGAAGATGTTAGGCGTACCATCTTAATCGAATGGGGAGGGGACGGGGGGGGGGGAATTATGGTAGTCATTGCATTTGGCTATGGGGATTGTGGCGCGGTGTGGGAGAACACCGTCTGATCACATATCTTGCGTGCTCGTGCCTTGATCACATCAAGGCACAAATTCTAAAGAACCATGTTTTTTGTTGCTGAAACCCCCATCAGGACATGATCACTGACTGAGGAGATACCAGCCCGTCAGGTAGTGCGGCTGGCCAGGCCAGGCCACTGAAGCTGCAAATGTCCGGTTATCTGACACGAGGGCCCGCTCTGCCTGACACCGCGCTCGTAACCGTAAAGGATGCATCGGTCATTGGACTCCTCACTGATTGCCTAGATGAAAAGATCCTTGTCATATATAAGAGTATATCTCATTGCAGTCTAAGACGCCACGAATGCCCACCGTTTATATTGGTTTCGCTAGGACAAGTTCACAAACAAACTTTTGGGCTCACCGCGGACGCCTAGAGCGTAAATTTGCCTTCCGAAACCACGGGTGCCCTCGTCTGGCAGAATGTTGCACCTGCTAATGACTGTAGCGCGCCAAGTCCGAGGGTGTATCCAGTGACTGCCGCTATCACTGGCACGCCCGCTTTATCTCCGGACAGCGAAGGCGACGATCACGACTTCAGAGGTCGGTCCGTGCCGGGTGTCATCAGCGTGCCGCCGCCTGCACCGCAGCCAGCCGTTCCTCCGTGCCACGAGCGCGCCACGGGCTGCTGCGGCGTGGCGACGCCAGCTGTGGCGGCAGCGGCGGTTAGCATGTGGGCCACTCATATACCATGAGCCGCGCGCTGGGGCGAACTCAGGCGCGGCTATCTCCCGTCGGCGGCGCTGCGGCTCGCCGCCGTCGCCGGCCGCCGCGCTCTCGCCGACCGCGCCAGCCGCCGGCCGAGCTGCCCCTGTCGTCGACGCCGCGTCCCGTCGCGCGCGCGCGCCACAGCGTCGCCGACGGCGAGTCAAAATGGCGTCGGCAGCCGACGCCGACGCGCGCCGGCGCCGTATTTCACTTTCATGAGGCGGGCGGCGGCGACGTCGGCGCGGCGGCGGCGCGTCGTCCGCTCTGCTGATTGGTCGGGGGGCGGGGTTTGCAAGGCGCGCTCGCGCGGCCGGCGTGATGCCAGGCCAGATTGCAAATAATGACATTATTACTTCGGTCATCCCCTCAGCGTCTGAAGTGTTTACGGCGCGGCTGCGGCGGCGTGCGCGGGCGCGGTCGCGCGGGTGCGGACGGTCGCGCGCCCGGGCGCTAACCGCCGCATCGGCGCGGCCGGCGTTCTTAATTGAGAACGTATGCAAATGTGTCGCGCGGTGGAGCGGGGCGCGTCGGCCGGCGGCCGGACCCCCCGCCGCCGGCGCCGAGCCATCCATCAGAGGCGCGGCGCCCCCCGCTGCTGGCGCCGGGCCCGCACGCTGACACGGCTCTGCAGAGGAGCGCGCTGAAACCGAGCTGCCATTACGGGCCGGCGTGCCGCCATCGCTCATGCCCGACGCGCGGTGCGCTGCAGCGCCGGGCGCCGACACGTGTGGGGGCAGACGGCAAGCAGCGTGGCACCCGCTCGTTTGGGAGCGCGGACTGGTGTCACCGGCGGTTGGGACTCTCGTCTGCATCCTGGCGGTGCTCACGGACCTAGATCGCGGTGTGGCGGACGACAGCGTTCTCCGCGACACGGGAGTGCTTTAAGCCACCACTAAAACATTACCGGGCAGCTGAATGGTGGACGCTGGTCCAACTACGCTTCCAAACCACGGACTCCGGCTCAAGAACCTAACCGAGTCCATCCCTCTCCCAAATACGCGGCCGAGCCTCAGACCCCGATTCAAATGTGTGCTGCTGGCGCTTTCCAATCATCCGAGACGCGTCTCGACGGGCGGCGCCCAGGGAGAGGGCGACGCGCCGCCCTGACCCGCGGTGACCCCGCCCGACTGTCGCCGAACCCCCGCCGAGCGCCGCCATAATTGTCATGAGAATGGCACGCCTCGCGCACCGGCCGCCGCCGCTTTTGGAGAGAAGGGCCGCGATAGGACAGCTTTGGCATAGTCCCGCAACCGCCACCGTTTTGAATCATACAGAAACATGACCAAATTGGGAACCGAACTCTGTGCGATATTTTTCATACAGTTCACAGCACGTGCTGCTGTTGGACTGAAATGGCCTTTAAATATAATTTCAGTCCAGCAGCCGCTTATTTTTCTCAACGGCTCCCATGCCATTTTCTTCCCGTTGCTCCGCGCTACATTTTCACGGGACGGAAGGTGGAATCCATATGCCCCCTGATGTTTGTATCGACCGCTGCTCATGGTTAGCCGGCCAGAGCTCGGGCGAGGCGTTGTTGTGGGGACCAGACCGGGCCGGGCCGGGGCAGGGTGCCGCGATGGATGCCGGTGTTGTTGGGCAGGCTAAGGGCCGCAGGGCACGCGGGAGGACACCTGCCGCGGCCCCACACGGGATGCCGGCGGAGGGCAGACCTCTCCAGTACATACGCAGGGCGCTGGCGGAGAGCAGATCTCTCAGATATACACACCGGACGTTGGCGGAGAACAGACATGTCCGGTACAGACAGGGCGTCGGCGGAGAGCAAAGATCTTCGGTACACATATAGGACACCGGCGGAGGGCAGACCTCTCCGGTACATACACAGGATGCCGGCGGAGAGCAGACCCCTCCGGTATACACAGGACGCTGGTGGAGTGCAGA
Organism: Pollicipes pollicipes; assembly: GCF_011947565.3. Classification (NCBI taxonomy): domain Eukaryota; kingdom Metazoa; phylum Arthropoda; class Thecostraca; order Pollicipedomorpha; family Pollicipedidae; genus Pollicipes; species Pollicipes pollicipes. The sequence goes on from NW_023596297.1 coordinate 2,050,631, forward strand.
CCTCCCTGGTACGCACAGGACGCCGGCGGAGAGCAGACCTCTCCGGCATACACACAGGACGCTGGCGGGGAGCAGACCTTTCTGGTACGCACGCACAGGACGCCAGCGGAGATCAGACCTCTCCAGTACACGCACAGGACGCCGGCGGAGGGCAGACCTCTCTAGTACGCACACACAGGACGCCGGCGGAGATCAGACCTCTCCGGTACATACACAGGACACTGACGGGGAGCAGACCTCTCCGGTACACATACAGGACGCTGGCGGGGAGCAGACCTCTCCGGTACACACACAGGATGCCGGCGAAGAGCAGACCTCTTCGGTACACACACAGGACGCCGGCGGAGAGCAGACCTCTCCAGTCCGCATGGGGAGAGGAGAAGAGGGAGAGATGGACGGAAAGGGGGTTAGAGGGGAAGGTGGAGGGAGAGGCGGTTAGAGGGCGAGGAGTGAAAGAGGAAGAGAAAGAGAGAGAAAGGGAGGAAAGGTGGAGAAGGAAAAAGAGAAGGAGAGAGAATGGGAAGTGTGCAAAGCAATGTGAAGAAGATAGATGATATGAACAGAACGATGGGGAAGGAGGGAGAGGAGATAAAGAGGGAATGATGCAAGGTAAATATGGAAATTGAGTGGACATAAAGTGAATATAGAGAGCGCGACAGAGAGAGGAGTGAAGAAGACACGGGCAGAGAGGTAAAACAGTTGGCTGATACGACAGAGAGGGGAGTGAAGACGACACGGACAGAGAGGTAAAACAGTTGGCTGATACGACAGAGAGGGGAGTGAAGACGACACGGACAGAGAGGTAAAAGAGGTAGCTGATACGACAGAGAGGGGAGTGAAGAAAACACGGACAGAAAGGCAAAAGAGGTAGCTGATACGACAGAGAGAGGAGTGAAGAAGACACGGACAGAGAGGTAAAACAGTTGGCTGATACGACAGAGAGGGGAGTGAAGAAGACACGGACAGAGAGGTAAAAGAGGTTGCTGATACGACAGAGAGGGGAGTGAAGAAAACATGAACAGAGAGGTAAAAGAGGGAGCTGATACGACAGAGAGGGTAGTGAAGAAGACACGGACAGAGAGGTAAAAGAGGTAGCTGATGCGACAGAGAGGGGAGTGAAGAAGACACGGACAGAGAGGTAAAACAGTTGGCTGATACGACAGAGAGGGGAGTGAAGAAGACACGGACAGAGAGGTAAAAGAGGTAGCTGATACGACAGAGAGGGGAGTGAAGAAAACACGGACAGAAAGGTAAAAGAGGTAGCTGATACGACAGAGAGAGGAGTGAAGAAGACACGGACAGAGAGGTAAAACAGTTGGCTGATACGACAGAGAGGGGAGTGAAGAAGACACGGACAGAGAGGTAAAAGAGGTTGCTGATACGACAGAGAGAGGAGTGAAGAAAACATGAACAGAGAGGTAAAAGAGGTAGCTGATACGACAGAGAGGGTAGTGAAGAAGACACGGACAGAGAGGTAAAAGAGGCAGCTGATACGACAGAGAGAGGAGTGAAGAAGACACGGACAGCGAAGTAAAAGAGGTAGCTGATACGGCAGGCAGATATGGCGGCGATCTCAAGAAGTTCCCACCATATGAGCATCATTTTGATGTTTTCCAGTCAGTAAGATAAACTGGCTCCCGCTGCTTTGCCAGTCAAGTCTCCCACAGTATTTTCCCTAGGTCACAGTTACTATATCGTTCTATTCGCCAGGGCCTTATATTTACTGGCATGGCTGGAGAGCACAAACGAGCGTCAAACTACACAAGTTTGAGCAGTAACAAACAAAAAGCATCGAATGATTCTGAAACATTCTCACTGATGCCAAATGATACTGGCAATGGACCAGCCTTGCGGAGGCGCTCGGCTTCCCGGAGTGAACATGCCTATGAAGCACGCGGCACTCGAGTCAGTGTTTGCGGTGGGAGGCTGAGCGAGGTCGGTGACCTCGGCGCTGAGTCTGACTGAGATGCCGTGCACACCGTGCATTACCGTGCAGTGCCGGGCCCAGCAGAGCCCGGCCCGTGGACCGGTTTGCCATCCTGCCGGCCACAAATGCGCTCGCTGGCGGGGTGGATCAGTTTTCTGCTTGACCGCTTGAGCCTAGAAGATGACTTCTGCGGTGGCAGGCATGGGGCAGCCACTGTGGACTTCAAGTCACGGGGTTTAGAATTCATTCTTCTTTGATGTTGTCTAAATCTGCTTTGCTTAACAGGTCAATCCGATCCTGCTGATGGTAGTGACATCACAGAAAGGACAGCTTTCATTGTTTCGTGATAAGTTCGCGCATTTCATGACTTTGCAACCAACCATATCTGCATGCCCTTGAAGTACTGTCAATGCCAATTTATCACCAATATCAATGCCAATGTAAGTACACGCCAATGTAGCCTCAGTTTTCGGGTGAATTCGTGAAACAGGATGCACGATGAACAAACAGGATGGAGCTGCAGCTGAGCCAATGTACACACGAGTGAGGCGGCATAACATACCTAATGCCAGCTGAATATCCGTACGGACAATACAGAAAAATATCCCCGCGACAAAGTCTGCGATGTGCCGGGGCGAACTGGCCAAACCACCACAGCAGCATGCTAAAGTGATATATTCTCGTGTTCTGGAGCGTCTGAGAACGTTAAATGTCCCAAGACGGTACACCAATGCTTACCGAACGGTACGAAATGATGAGAGCGAAGAACTGCGCTAAAACGAACTATCTGGAAAATATCCCGCACACCTTACCCACCGTTGATCGTGCTTTGGGATGGAAACAATGGCGTCGTATTGCGCCTGCTTTTGGCGACTAGCATTTATCAGCAAATTTTCAGGGGGCGTTTGCTTGCGAATACAAGGACGAAAAACGGTATGACGTGAAATACATAGTTGTTGTTTAGACCAGATGCCTAGTCTCTTTGGCTGCTGACATGCACCCGTGTAGACGGCTTTAAGATGTCAAGGAATGGAATGGCATCAAACCGCCCAACGTGTGTACTTCTAGTTCTGAGAAACACGCGAATTATGCGGCGGGCTGGTCCAGGGTTCTTACCGGCACTATATCAAAAACTGATTTACGTGGGGTAAATTCCAGTATTAAGTCATGTAACTACCTGTACCCATGCGTGCATTTGGAATGATCGCATTCGTAATTTTCTGAGAGGAAATAATTGTTGCAAATGACGCGTACGTTATAATCCTAAGCTGTTGATATGATCAGGGTGTCACTTTCTGAAATCGGTTCGGAGGAGGGGGGCGTAGCCGATCAAGTTGATGTGGCTTACCCTCAAAACTTGATTGTCTCCAGAATTTTGGTCATTTTATTTGTGTTCCCGATGCTAAAATAGAAATACATAAAGTATGTGGGCAATACCAAAAGTTTTTACTGCTTGGCCTGCTGAGACATGACTGTTTATTTTAAGCCGATGTGAAGCTGCAGTAGTTGTCAAAAGCTTCGCGTGGGGTGTTCTTAACAACAAGATGCCTGAGAAAATCACGCGGTTGTAATTAACAAACATACGTGCTGTTCTCCGTTCATCAAAGGCGGCACGAAGTGTAAAAAGGCGGTATTATGCAGAATGGCGGGGTCTGAGACGAACAAACGAACGGCTATGAAAACTTTGGATGCACACTGTCAGAATGTACCTACTTACAACTGAAAGTCAACTTGCAAGACCTTCTCAGCAGCCATGTCGCTGACTGGAAGCACGGAGTAGGTAAAGGCTGTGATGAATACACGGCTTACCAGAGAAACCGTGTAAAGAGTAGCGCAACCAACGCTTGTACACGTGTTGGAAGCTGAAACCAGCAAGACAGGAATTGCACTCTCATGTTAAAAATCGACATTCAGTATACCAGGAGATAATCGCTGGCCGTGTGCGTGTAAACTAATGTTTGGACGTTATCGTGCAAGCATTAGTTATGTTAAGCAAACTCGGCGTTTGGAAGCCGTGGTCATGGTCAAATTTCGTTGCAAAAGTCGATCAACTCTACCTCAAAAGTTTGTATTCTTGTTCACGCTGCACAAAACGCGTTGATCTCATTTTCGACACCTTTCTAGTGGTATGTACATCCAGATGGAAGATTTACCACCGAACTGTGCTTTAGGCCGTCTCTAGCACGTCACGATAGCAGAGCTGAGTTGGAGCATCTACCTCCCTGCAAGTGCCAGCGGCTGGGTGGGCCCGAGTAGTCTTAGGCTTCGTATTTGTCTCTGACTGGGAAAGCCTGTGGTCAGTGACAGCGGTCAAGCTTACGGTCAGGTGATGTCAGAGGGCAGGACAGACCACGCGGAGCTTTGCGGCACGTTAAGCTACGGCCGAATCTCCACGTCGACCCGGAATTTTACGACCGGTTGGTGGGATCAGGGCTCTCTCAATAAAAACTGCTTAGCGTTGGTGCCCATCCGAGAAATGCATCCGTTAAAAAGCAAGGATCAAATGTCTGAAGAGAAACGTGACCGCCCCTGTCATAACGCATCACAACTCGGCACACACCATGGCTACTAAGAGAGCGGTCCATATGTCACGGACGCGGAGGGCGGCGTGTGCACCTCCTGAGCCCAGCCGTGTAAACACATTTGCGTCACATGTATTTTCCTTCCCGCAAGAAAAGGTAGCCGGGAGACTGAATGAAGTGCCCTAGTTGTGCTGTAAGACCTCGACTTAACAATGCAACAGTATTACAATATTTGGTTCGCAAAGGAGCACGAGAGCCAGTCAAAGGTGGAACAAACAGACTGTGGAACAAACAGATCTATATGGAACTGCCGTTTATTCAGGGTGTATATTAAGCTTCCCCACGTAGAAATCAACTCACGTTTTGGTCAACAGTGACAGGTGTATTTATCGCACGATCAAGATTGCGGTAGCATTAGAATGATTATTCAATGGCAAAACATGATAAAAGCAACAGCAGTCATCAGTAATCTCACAATCGCCAAGCTCTTGACTTTTCAGACGATGATTCTCTGAGAATGAGAACGAGGATCCTGTCCATGAATTATCTTCCTGGTGCTAAGCTGGAAAAGTATAATACTGATACAGAAGGGTTAAGAAATTACTGAAGCGGCCAACTCAGCAGCTTTAGCTGCGGAAAAGCTGCGTAAAGCCTTCCTTTTATAAAGTTCTCTCAAATAGTGGTGTTGAAATCAGGACACTTCATTAAGACCTCTTGATCTTTCCATTTCTACAAATAATTTTCCGCTACTCACCACTTTTTGCCAATGTCTTCTTTGATGGCACCCACACCCTAGTTATGAGAAGGAAGCAGCACAGTCACATTCTTGTAGAGTAAATGGAACGAAAATTTCATAATTATTTATTCGTCACTGAAAGTAAGCACCGACAAAACCAAGTTTATGCTTTTTGACTGCAGGCGCGGTGCAAGGTTATGGTTCGTGGAGTCCCAGCTATCTGCATCAAAGTCGATGCTTTTCCGAAGACAGGTATATCACAAATGTAGGGCATGGTAAGCGGAGATGTGTGACATTTGACTTGCTCAGCAATATCATAAACATCGGCCAGATTTTCAACACCATCCCTGAACTTGTAAGCTATTCAGTGCGTCTTACAATACACCGCCGCATTTTAAGTTACGCGACCGTGGACAAGTGCAAACACAGCGTATTGAGAAGTTGCTGCACTTTTCGCACGCATTGTCTTTGGCGCAAAGAAACATGACCGTGCATCTATGCAGCGCAGGCTTCTAAAGTGGCTTATCGTAGAGCAGCTGGCATTTTACTACCGTCTGCTGCCTCATCAAGGTGTTAGTCGCCGGCGGACCATCTGGAATAGCAGTGCATTTACCCACCGTAGCTTACCAGCGCAGCGTGAGGTGCCATGACCTGGTCAAATGATCCAGCATCAAAACAACTGCTGACACTCCTAGAATGTGTTTCGGCGCGGCTGGTGCACAGTACTGATTGCCACGTGCGCTCCGTTGCCTCTCACGATGGTGCGCCATCGGCGTCTCGAGCCAATCACGATGTTTTGGTGTAGGACGTGACTGGAGAGATCACGCTTGGCGAGAAGACTGAATGCCGCTGTGTAATGAGACTCAATGGACTGAATGTTTCCTGCTTACTCGAATGTAAGTGAACGTGCAAGTCGTTTCGGCTGTGTACGACTGTATAGTTCTTATCTCGTCTATTTTGTACATCTCGATCCTACAAGTATCTCTTCATAGCCATCCATATAGTGGAAAAGTCGTATCAATGAATATCAGACAGTGACTAGGTCGTTAGCGTTTTATGGAAAGACAAGTTTCATCATAGCCGTCTAGCGACAAATCCTTGCGAAAGAAATATCGCACACTTTCCATAGTACGAAATGGCAGTGACTTTCTAAGATTTTGCCAGCATTTTTATGTGTCATGCAGGACACTAGCAGAGTAACAATTGGATGGCTTATAATTATACATTTTGTATATAATGTGATTATCAATCTTTCATGAAATAAAATGGCATAAATGCAGCAACACAACTATAACCTAAGCACACCTTTGTCGTTATTCATCTTTGACATGTTTACCTACACGGAATTCGCAGGACCTTCGCAAAGGATACATTTTTAGGAACTCATTTAACGTCGCAATGAAATATCCCATGGAGTGGTGCATATTTGCGTTCACGCAATTACTAACATTCTTTGATGCTGCTGGGCTTTAAAGCTACCATCGAAATACATTGTGCTTTACTGGGCTAGAATTTCCAAAAAAAATTAGGATATCCAAAAAATGTGGTCACTTCTTTATTTAATGAAATCAGCAGTTTGGGATAGCACACGTGTCATGCATGACATTTTGTACTATTACAAATTCACAATTACGTCCACACTAAATGCATCCTCCGCCATTTGGATGTGCACATAAGCAGACATATAAAATATCTGATATTACGTAAGTTGTTGAGTGTATACCATATTTGCGAGGAACATTATGCATATAGATAAGACGATACTGTTAGCCTTACTTCTCGTAGAATGACCAAGATAAGCGAGAGATAGATACATAGATATTTCGGCTACATGCCTTTATCAAAATTATTACTGATATTCGTTTCGATAAAGGCATGTCACCGACATATCAAGGCTATCTATTTCTCCCTTCTCCTGGCCATTCTTTGTGGACCAAGGCCAACAGTAGTGTGTTACTCACCTGATATGCATTGTCTAGGTTATTCCACCGTGTAGTGGGTAGCGTATGGAGACATGTGCGTCATATAAGATCTCGAATGCAAATTAAAGGCGTGGCATGAAACGCAGAACAAAATTTGACAATGTCACACAAAGGCTCATGGAACACTGCAATTTTAATCGCACGCGCGTGATGTGCCTACCGGAAAATCACAATTTGTTGTACGTTTTTGTAGAATATAGCTTAAATCGATTGGCGCAACAGGTTGTGTCATCATCTAGAATCATATAAAGGCAACAGGTCCCACCCTGTGGGACGTTTATAGCTGGGACTTGGTCAGTCCCTTCTGGGTCAAGAAAAGTACGTAAAGACCATAGCCATGAGCGTGTTAGACCCGGGTGTGTCCGTTATTCGATGCTATTTACTTTGCGTTTGTCACTAAACTGTCTGTCTTCAAAGCGTTATTGATTTTCGGTATCGACGGTCACGTTTCATCCTGGATCTCTGGCAAAGATATTTACTGATTTGCACGAAACAAAAGATGCAAGTTTTTCATATGACATTACAGCTTAAGAGTAGCATCAGAACGAGAAGACTTTATTCATGTCTGCGAGTACACCTACCATTGCAGCGTCATGAATAGCATAGCATTACAGACGCGAAAACGTTAAAAATGCGCCACGAACCAAAAACATGTTTAGGCCAGAGGCATTCGAGTGCTCATAAATCATGTAGTGCAAGGGTCTCTGTGCAAGCCGCGTGAAGACCTGAATGCGACAAATATGCACTGGCGGCTCTTGGCCCAACATGCATGCATATCCATAAACCTCACAGTTACCCACAAGCTGCCAGTTCACTATCTTACGTGCAGGCTAACTTAACGCATTTACACTCTTTCAGCCAAATAACTGCAAAATGGAATACGTAAGGTGACAAGAAATGGATGCCTTCGAAGGCGATACAAGCAACTGCATATGCTGATATCACTAAATAAATTGAACTAAATAAATATGAATGTATTCAACCTTCCAGAAATCAGGTATTGTTTTTGAGTGCGTTACGATCATATTGGATATCTGGTCTGGCTACGTTTAGACGAAAGTGGTCAGTAGTTTCTCTCTCCCTTTTACTCCGTGCGATAGGACCAATATTACCGCAAACGTGATCAAACCAAGGTTACTGTTCCGACCTAATTTTGGCAAAGATGGTGAAATAAATGGCACATTTCGATAAGGTTTCAACAGGAGCTCGCCTTTCTTTTTTGCCGGCTTCAGACTAAATCTGTGGTGATGTTATGGAACGCAATGAAGTTTCTTTGCCATATTTCAGCATTTCAATAATTTAAATCACTCATTGTTGCAGTTTCTTGGGAAGGCTGCAACGAACACATGATATCTAGCATTCAAAACGCATGCATTTAATGCTTATTTTATCTGTTGGTGAAAGACCGAAAAACACAACGTATTATTTTTTGAAGGATGTTGTCCGTGGGCTGTTGCCGGGACACAGTGGTAGAACACCAGGGTTTTGCGCCCAGAAGCCCACTCGGCCAATGCAGGGCGGCTGGCTGAGGCTATCGCTGATGCTCTGGAAAAGTTGCGTCTCCAATGTGCGCTTGGGGGAGTGGGGTTTGGCCGAGGCCGACACGGGCACCCAGGCAGCCAGGGACTGATAGATAGCATGTGGACCTGACAGGAAAAGATTAATCGGTGAAGCTGTAAAGAAAATCACATGAAAATGCGTGCAGGTGATGCGTGGCGGCCATGCATAGCTTTGAACGCGGTATGAACGCTCCGGATGGAAGCCTGGTATCCACAGATCTCAGCGCGGCTCCCTGACCCAGAACAGGCACGCTGGAGCAAGGCCAATGGGGACTTTCCAAGCGACGCATTGTCCATACCCCCTTCGAAGACGATTATTTTAGTAACAAGGTTTTCAGTTTATGCTAACGTGTTACGAACGTGGAGGTGGGGGTGGGGGTCATGAGCCTGCCCCACGCCCTATATCTACTTTATTCTCGCCAGCCGTGGCTGCCTGACTCATGACGTCCGCTTGGTCCAAGCCTGCATTCCCATCCATTATGTCAACTGCCCATCTGCCCTGTCCAAAAGGATCGGCTCGGCCCGAATATGCCTGCCCCAGGCTAGAACAAAATCTGGCTCTTCCCACAGGTACCTGCACCACCCAGAGACGCTGGCTCGCCCAAGAAACGTTCGCTCAACCGGCACATCCGGCGTCACCCACAAATGCATACGCCAGCAGTTTGTATCGGCCCAGACATACCTACCCCTCTCCCAGCGTCCATGGCTTGACCCAGACATACCCACCCCACCCCGAACGGCCGGCCCTGCCCAGGCACGTCCGCTTCTGCCGCAGCGAGAGCGGCGGCGGCCCGGGGCGGCCGGGTGGCCCCCTGCGCGGCCTGCCGGGCCGCAGCCCGCCGCCCGCGGACGCCCCATCGACTCGCAGTCTCCGTAAACATGCGGCGAGCTGAGTTGTGGCGTGATCCGAGCGGCGATAACGTTTTTGGCGCGCTGCGCCGGCCGGCGCGCATGCACGGCCGAGGGGCGCCGTAAAAAGTCACGAGGCGCGGGCGGACCACCCCCGACGAGGAAAACAGACGCGGCGGTGCGCCCGGCGGCGATCGCGCGATACGGCCGGAAATATGACACGCGGGCGGCGTGACGCGGCGCGGCGGCGGCGCTGAGCCGGTTCGGCATGCGGCGCCGGCGTTAAGTCAGCACGCCACATTAACTCCGCGGTCGGCGACTCCGCGTCGGGATCGCCACGTCGCGACACCGCCGCTGAGCCGTGTCGCGACTACCGGTCGTCGCGGCACTTCAAACGCGGCTATCGTGGCGCATCAGCGCTGCACGGCGCGGCGGCGGCGGCGGCGACGGCGCGGTGCACGCTCAACTGATCCCGGGCCTCGCCAGGGCCGGCGCCGGGGGTCCGGCGGCGCTCCGTCTGCGCCGCACGCGGAATGCGGAGCCGCGGGAGTACGACGGAGTTCGGGAGTCCGACGGGGTGTCCGGCTGTACGGGGAGGGGTCGGCTCGGGCGGGTGTGTGAGGATCGCGGGGGCGTCGGGAGTGTGGAGTGGAGCGCGAGGAGGATGTGGAATAGGGTGAAATGCGGACATGAACAGGACTGGGAGACTTTGTGTCGTGTGTCACTCCCAGACCATGGCTCGAGAGCAGGGCTGGAGCCGGTAGATGGGACCTCGATCGGCCTAAAAGAACCCGACAAACTGCGTATGTCCGGCACCTATCATCTGGTATTGACTGATACCGTTTACCTCCAGCCATTTTCCCATGACAGGTCTGCGGAGGAGTCTGCATGCCACATTGTACTGCGGCACGGCCTCCCCAGGCCACGTTGACCCTCTTTGGCCAGTCGCCAGCTGACCTTCCCATGTCAACTGACCCAAACAACGTGCCGAGTCTGGGGCTCGCGCGCGGTGTCGCTGGGTATTAGTCCGGCATCTTTCTCCCAGACCGCAGAGGCGGCTGGAGAGAGTAGTGCACGGGTAGAGGCAGGCAGACGTAGTACATAAAACGCAAGAGGACGATATCATCTTGCTGTCGTGTATGCATTGTACAGAGCCGCCCACCCCGTCTGCCGTTCCAGCCGATCCCTGTTTGTCTAGCTCTGAATGTAATTAATGCAGATTGTCCTGTGACAGCGGGCATGGCTGCACTCACGCCCCGGGCGTCGCCTGATGGCATTCCAACTGCTGCGGAGCTCAATGGCGGCCGAGTCTCGCCGGCCAACTCTGACGTCTCCAGGTTACGCCTACTCCCCTCGCATTTGATATGGAAATCGCCAGCTGTCAGCGACGGCGTGACGTCACAGGTGAACGGCGGAATCGCGATTTTATTTGGAGGCGCCTTTTCAAGTCTTAACTACGCGTTTGTCGCCAAAAGACAAATCACCGATGCGTACCCGAAAGGGCTAGACCAGACTCGACGGCCTCGAAAGAAAGTGGGGAACGCCATGAAATCCTAAGCGGCTTAATTCATATGTCCGTGTGGTGCAATTGGTGATTTGTTCAAACATAAGTTTCTGGTTTCGCCGCGCAGTACGTGACCGCAGTGCCACTTCCGTGGTCTAATAAAAAGGCACTGAACCCACCGACCTTGGGATTCCGGTAGTGCAGCGGTGTGCAATAGTGCCGCGCGTCTGGTAAACCAGATGTACGGGGCCCGATTCCCTGTCGCGCTCGTCCTTCCTGTCAAAGTGAGAGGCATGCAACGCCATAAGCCTCAACAGCTGAGTGCATGGTAAAGTCCCATTGACAACAACGGCAAGGGCTCGTCAGCCACCAGCTTCGGGTACGAATCCCAGAGTCCGTGAGTTGTTTGCTTCGGTCGAAATGAACCGGTCGGCCGGCAGTTAGCTAAAGAGGGTCACCTGGCACTGGCGGCCGTGTCACAGCACGTGCAGCAGGAATACGATCTGTTCGCCGTCCTCCGTTGTCCTTTGTGAATGAATAAACCGGAGATGAATTTTTCTAAAGGACTGCAAGGGTACAACTTGACCGGTGAGACACTGTGAGCTTGTGTGGTAAATTAAGCCGACACTTGATGTACATGTCTTCAGTCATGCTTATATTAAACTGGATGATGGGCTCAGGACGAACGCTAAAGGACTGCTCAGCGAACACCCTCAGCCTAAAACTGTGCTTTTTATGCCTGCATTGGCATAAGGGCAAACGGTTTTTGGTGGTTCTCAGTTGTAGTTGACCTGTTCTACCGCAGGCAAAATACATCGAAGCGCAGTTTGACTTTATCGGTATGTGCACTGAGAAACGCACGCAGTAGTTATAGTGGTCGAACCGATTCAAAATGAGACGGATTCTAATGTTCACATAGCAGGAATATATCAAGGACTGAGTTCTTCAAAACGCTGCCATGTTTGGATTCTGTAAAAAAAGAAATACACACACCTCAGTTCTACAGTTCAGGAAGAGAGAAATGTAGGAAGCTACGCGCCAGTTCTCGCTGACCACCTCCGCAGGGCGGAACCAAGGATCCCGGCGGAGGGACGGGCGCCGATGCCGGCCGACGACCGCGCCAACTCCGGCGCTGTCGTCGACCGGAGCCGCGCGGGCGGCGTCGGCGCCGTCCGTCTTCGGCAGCAGCCGGGCGCGGCGCGACCGACGGATTATGCCGGGCGCACCATTCAGCCAGCCCGGTCACGTGGGCAGGCGCTCTCAATGCCGGCGCAACACAAATCTGCGAGCAAAAAGCGACGCCGCCGCATACATCCAGGCAATTAGCATCATAACAGCATCCTGAGTGAAATATTTGTCACGCATCGCACGAGATTAGCACAGCTCGGTGGTCGCGCGACGGCTGCTGTCTGGCTGAGACGGCCGCGGTCCGCCCCGCCCTTAGCTTGGCGGACCGGCGTCGGCGCGAGCCGGCCGCGCCGCTCGGCCAGGCCGCATACCACCGGCGAATGCCGGCACGGAGCCAGCCCGCTATCCGCGCTGGCCGCCGCCAATATTTCAGCCTGTTAACTTGGCGATGCCATCGCTGCCATATCAGCCGCGCAGTCCCATTTGTTGCATCTGCTCCGACCAACGACCGAGCGTGAACGGGGCGCCCGCCGTCTCCCGCGAGGGGCAGGCACCGGTCGTGAGCGCCGCTCGCGCTCCGGCTGAACCCTGGGCAGACAGAGCGGCGCACCGCACCGGCCCGCTCGCTGCCCACTCGCGGCTACCCCTCCGGTGAGCCGGTGAACTCGCCCGTTGTGCGTCCCTCGGCCGACCTCGTGCGCCCGCACCCTCGGCTGACAGGCGCGGACGCCCGGGCGCGGACCCGGCTCAATCGGCCGCGCCGTCCCTTCCGCGCGATCGCCTGCACACAACGGGCGCGCCGCGCCGCCTGCGCCGGCGCTCGTCGCCAAGTGAGCGCGCGGCGCGCGGCGGGGCGCCCGGCTGCGGCCGGAAGCCGGGTCGGCGGCACGCCCGCGCGCCCGGGGTCAACCCTCCCATTAGCTGATGCAGTACCGGCCGCCGCTCGTACCGCACGCGGCGTCGACAGGGCCGTCGGGCGACGGGACCGGCCGGGGGCGCCCGGGACTGGCCGGGAGGGGGCGGGGGCACCAGGAACCGGCCAGGGGGAGAGGCACCGACGACCACGGCACGCACACACACACACACAAACACACACACACCCACACACACACACACACACACACACACACACACACACACACACACACACACACACACACACACACACACACACACACACACACACACACACGCTGCAGTACATGATGATTGACAATATGACAGGTGCATATGTCGTCGATTCGCGGAAGCTCATTCCATCCATTTTGTTCTGACTGACAGCTTCGCATGCCAAATCAAAGCAGATCGTCCCCATATGTCGAAGTGGCAAACGACGCACGGTGCAGGTACCGGACGTGCTGGGGCGTAGAATGACTGCCAAATTGGGGGCACATTCTTCCTAACGCCGATTCTCGCCACGTATCAACATGGGATCAATTGTTCATTATCTGACAGAGAAATGGGAGACCCCAGCTTTTATCACTTCCATCTTCTCCCTTCTTTCCAGTTTACATGCCCATGCTGGTGTATGCGCCAAACAAGGAGAAAAGCTTTGCTTTCTTGGCTGGTCACCGATGTGGTGTTCACCATTGGTATGTATCCGCGTAGCAGGCTAAATCGAAGTTGCAAGCAGCAGTATGCACATGATGAACAGTTTGTCTGAAAAGGGCCACATACGGCAAGGATATGACAATTTTTTAAAGTCATCCAGTCATCACATTCCACAGACTTAGTGGTATACCTTATGCAACGCTATAACCTGAATGCAGCGCAGTATTCGAACGCAAACTTCAAGTTCACGTAGTTTGATATGCCTGATGTGCAGTCTGTTCTCCTTACCGGTCTCTGATTGAGATTGAGACTAATTGAAATGATTAGGCCGTGCATCCAAAACAATAAATCTTTGTGCATTCTCAGCGAAAAAAAAACTTAGATGATAAAATGCAACTGCGTTTCCCAACAAGTCTCAAGTGTCCAAACTCTTGTCCTCTTTCCATTTTAAGGTCGGCTGAAGTTGTTTGAATAAATGGTTACGCTTCAATAAACAAAGCAATCATTTGGGGTGCTTGCATCGCATTTGGACTGTGTTGAGTGTAAAACTATGCAGTTATGAAAGCATGAAGAGAAAACCCCTCGCAACGATACAGCAGATTAGTAAGAAAGGATATGCCAGAGCTTTGTAAATACTTGCTAGAAAAGAATTTGTTGGTAGACCTAGTCCCTTAACCAGTCAACACATTTCCCCAATAGCTGTCCGCGTGATGACGTCAGAGCCACTACGGCCCCTTCAGCCACCCTCCATCATCTGCGTCACCTCAGGGAGACCCCGCTAAAGCGGGGTCCACAGACTCGCCGCAACACGCGCTCCGACAAGCCGCGGTGAGCGGAAACGTTCCTGGAAAGAAAATGCCACTAGATGGATTAGATAGCACATCTATATCATCATGACGTGCGGTGGAAACAACGGGAAACGGGCAGCATACTTTTTACAGAATACTCGGCATTGCTGAAAACCGAGGGTGCTCTTATGGCAACATCTCATCAAGAAACTGATCAGACGTACGCTGAAATCATAGCTCCGACATATTTTGCGCATGCACAGGTGTAGGATATACAGGTACAGATACAGATATACAGCAGCCTCACAACTGCAGAAGAGAACCGCAGAACTTGCAGTGTCAGAAGCCGGGAGCTCCTTTCAACAAACGCGGTGTTACTGCTGGCATTAGAAAATCGTGAGTTCTACCAAGTGGCATACTTTAGCCCCTACTGGTCAATGCTATCGGCACACACGTAAACATAGGCGCCTGGGCGCCATCACCACTACAGTCGGCGGCGGCAACTTCAGTAGGCTTGGAAAAATGAAGCCGTTTTAGTGTTTCGACCACATGGAACAGCATCAAAGCAGCTCGGGCCTTAGTAACCTCGCCTGTGTGCTCTCACCACTACACGCTCAATGCGGTCCATAGAAAATTCGGCATAAACCACGGCGGAGCCCGCAGCAAACAGCGCCCATTTCCACTTCTGACTGAACACACGGTAGGACATTTGTGGAGCGAAATGAGTCAGCTGCCGTTTTCGAGCAGATGAGTCAGCTGCCGCTGACGTCACGCAATTGAGGAGCTGCCGCTGACGTCACGCAGTTGAGGAGCTGCCGATGACGTCACGCAGATGAGGAGCTGCCGCTGACGGCATACGGGTGGGGAGTTGCCGATGACGTCACACAGATGAGGAGCTGCCGCTGACGGCATACGGGTGAGGAGTTGCCGATGACGTCACACAGATGGGAAGCTGACGCTGATGTCTCGTATGTGAGGAGCTGCCGCTGACGTCACGCATCCGAGGAGCTGCCGCTGATGTCACGCGGGTGGGGAGCTGCCGATGACGTCGTGCAGGCAGGGAGCTGTCCCTATAAGGTCACATAGGTGTGGAGCTGCCTCTGGCGTCACGCAGATGAGGAGCTACCGATGATCTCAAGCAGGCACGACATTATACTTGACTGTCGGCATGTCTAGGGCTCATATGTGTTAGTTGAGAGGATTGATCTGGAACGGAGTCAGCGGCAAGTTAGCTCTGAGCAGTTTGCTTTAGAAAGCCATGTGTCAGGTGAAAGACAAACCGTCTTAGACATCCTTGTCATTTCATGGGCGTTGCACTGTACACCAAAACGTAGGAGGGTAGTCCAAATACATATCATAATGGCATGCGAGCTAGCTATGTGACCAGAGTTTCGCTGTTCTGGTAATCATTGCACATTGTACCGTATCTTGTTGGGTCTTCAAGTGCGCATGCACTTCTTATTCGAGTTAATGTAATGTGCACAGTGTCAATGAGACAGTTGGCTATCACGTGCGCAGTTACAATCATCACATCATAGCCGGTCATCACAGCTAGTTACAGTCTGGGGTCAGCGAGTGCACACCCTAACGCGCCGTGACGTCAGCATATTTGCAGCTTCCACTGCTCACTAGCCTCTCCAGCCTCTAACGTCCACGATAGCCCACAGAGGCACCACTGAAGCCGAGGGGACGGCTTCGCCACGAGTGCCGCCGCAGACAGCGAAAACACCCCGTCAGAGCAGACACCCCGAGCTGACAGCTCCGCCGAAACGGCTCTCAACGCGAAACGGCACAGGACTTATCGTGCAAGGTCGTCCCGTGCCGATATCCGCCGGCGGAGCTGGCACGCGAGGTCGGCCGCTTTTCCCTGTCCATCAGGGGTGCCTGGCCGGCGCGGCGGCCTCCAGACCCGCACCACGCCGCGCAATGTTGGGGGAGGTCAGCTCCGAAGCGGGGCCAGTCGCCGGCGGCACGCTAGGCCCCCGGCGTTGGCGGAGCTTCGTCACGCTGCCGTGGAGGAAGCGGACTGGTTACCCCGCGGATAGCCGGGGAGGGACGAGTACTGGCGTGAGACGCGTAGGCTGGGGCTGTCGGCTGTGCTGCGCTTTTGCCGTGCTGCAGGGGATGAGAGGGTGATGGGCATGCGTGCACACGCGCAGGTGGGAAGCTCGGATGACCTGGTGGTGTACAGATCTGGTCAAAGCTCATCCCCCCTCCCTCTCAATCCGAGCGCTGGGAATGGTGGTCGCTGATGTCTTTTTACAGAAGTTGGAGCCATCAAGAGCAATTGGCAGCAACATGAGTGCAAGAGGAGTTTTTGTCCCACGAATGGAAATATATGACTCCAAGAAGCTGTTTTCCCTTAATAAATTGCGAGCACCTGAAATTCAGTCACTTTCATGTTTTCCCTCTGCCGTAAAGCTAAGCCTCTCCCTCTAGGCCTCCCTCTGCCGTAAAGCTAACCTTACAGCAATGGAAGTACCACGACTTGGACCTTTCCTCCAATTAGGTCAGTGTTAGGGCGAACAAGTTGCAGAATTTGTACAGCGTAAGTATCATATTCATGGGAAGCAATATATGCCGAAGAAACGAGTTGAGTAGTACGCAACCTTAACCAATTTGAACTCCGAATTATTTTTCATGAGCCCGATTCATGTAAATAAAACCCTAAGAAGTTTATTTCTCTTCTAACATGGTGTGAAGTGAGCAAGCATTGGTAGCCCACCATATTAACATGAATGTAAGTGGTCTCTTTGCCACCACTGATTTTGCAGTGCGATCAACATTTTCAGTAAAACATGATTTCGTGCCACAATTCTCTCAAAATCCAGGAGCGTGAATTGACTAAACTCTAACTAGCAAATGTTTGCCTGTGAGCGAAAGCAAATACATCTTTCGTTTGCTGGAGACCAGATGGGCACATTGACTCGTATTTTGGGAGAAAAATATAGAGGCTATTTAAGCTGACCTCAGAAATGATCTGGATACCAGCTTTCAGTGCCTGGAAACTTCGGCGATCATGTCAATGCAATATTCAAACTCTCAAAGTCCAAGACTGTTCACGGCACAGACTTGACTTGCCGGTTCTTTTATGAGTAGTACGCCCACCCAACCAGGCAGCCGCCGCTTTAGACCAACGGCACCTACTGCTCACCTTACACTAGACATCTCAAGAGATTAACAGAGGAAGGCCACCGGAAGGTCCGCTGCAACCGCATAGTTGGCTGATCGATTTCCAGCGAGCTGGACTGACCAGGGAATGATAACGAAAGTTGCCTTAAGGACTATTTAAAATATTCTTATAAGCATGCTTCGAAGAGCTTTGCGAGCTTAGCCTCGTGGGACCACCGCACTTACAAATACAAACCCACGCAGCCTGGCTGTGTGCCTATGTGATCACAAGCACCCCAATTAAAGGAGCTTTCTGGCTTGCTCGGGAAGATCGTGACCTGCTCGTCGTCCAACCCCTGCCCCGAGGCCCCTGTGCGCTAGCCTCTGCCTGGACAGAGGCACGCCGGCGCCGGGACGGAGGCCAGCTAATTTTACGGGGTCGGGCCGCCGGCCGGGCGCCCCGTTGGGGCCGGAATGCGCAGCCACCTGGCGGCGCCGTCGCGAACTAGGGGCCGACCCCCGGTGGTGCGCGGCCGGCCTGGCCCAGCCCGAGTGTCCAAATTAATGGTGCCGGGCGGCATTCAACGGCGAGGAATGGCCTCGTCAGAGGCGGCCTGGCCGCCGCCACCGCCCGGCAGAATTCAAATCGAGTTTTTGCGACACACAGACACACACACACCGGACGGGCACACGTCGGCCAGATGTCAATGCAAATGAGCGGTGTGGGCAGCTCGTGTGGGCTGGGCGCTGACACCTGCGGAGTCGGAACGAATCACCGCAGGCTTTGGCCTTGGCTGCTTTGGCTCGTTCAGGTGATATAAGTCATTTTAGCTGATCATTTCAGCACTCAGCTGATAGGTGTGCAGGTTGACCAGTGGTATCGAATGTCAGCCCGGTTCCCGATAAGTGTAGTCCTCATTCCGTGGCACATTTCGAGCTCAAAGTGCCCGAGGTCCGACTTAGCCCATGTCCCTCAGCCGGCACAAGCCTTCGGAATCCGACTTGAAAACCCGGCTGAAAAAGCGGACGTGTCTGGGCATGCGGCGGCGTTTTTACGTAGGCGGCGCGGCATTTGTCCGGCGCTGACCCCGCTCCTTTGGGAGACGCGTTCGCTCATATCGGCGGCACGCGCGGACGGAACCGGACGAGGCGCTGACGTCACAGTGACGTCAGCGCCGTTCGCCGGACGAGCAGCGCAGTTGGCGGCGGTGTGTTTCAATCGAGAGCCACTCCCCGCATGGGGGTTGCCCCCTGTCCGCTCACGGGCTGGGGGCTGGAGCTGGGGGCTGGAGCTGGGGGCTCCAGGGCCGGGTCTTCGCGGGTGGCCCGTGCTGTCGGGCCGGGCAGCCGGGCCCCGGCGCGAGCCTCGGAGGTCAGCGGGGGTGCACCGCCCGAGGGGCTCGCTCCCCTCCCGCGTGCGCCGCGCCGCCTCGCGCGGCCACAAAGGGGCCGACAGGGGTGGGTGGCGCGGTGACAGGAGGGACGGCACCGCGGGCCCGTCCCCGCACGAGGAGGGGTGTCCACACTGCGTGAGCGGACATGTAAGTCCGTCAACTCACGGGCGTGGAATGTGCGGTCGGAAACGGGCGCGCGTGAGGAATGCGCTGCAGTAAACGGACTCAGCACCGCCACTGCCGCAGGTTTCGGTTTCTAGGAACCGGGTGTCCGCCTACGCATCCACAGACATGCTTGCATCGTGTGTGGCGACGCCTCTGAAAAAACATCGATAGAGCGAATGGAGCTCAAATGCGCTGACTTGAACTGAACAACACGACCCCAGCCGCGGTGGCGGCAGCAGCCGGACACGGGCTGGAGTGGGCGGGCGCCAACGAAGGGGACGTGTCACCTTCCGCTCGAGCGTCCCCTCCCCGACAACGGGCGCCCCGCGGGGCCGCTAGGACTGTTGTATTAATCAACACTTCCGGCAGCGCGGGTCCGGCGCGCGACATATGGGGCCGGTCTCCGTGACCGATGGCAGGACTGTTTTTTGCTGCTGCTTCTGGCCCACGAGAGTCGTCATGGTCGGGGTGCGATAATATCGAGGGTATTTCGGTATGTGCGGGCAGTTAGTGTCGCTTGATCTCGGACAGGGAAAGGAGGTACAGATCTTTACGCTCTTCCACAAGTAGGAAGGGTTCGAGGGTCAGAAGGGTGCATTAGATGGAGAATCCGGGCACATGCCCGAAAAAGTAGTGTGTAATGGAAAATTACTGACGGTGGATAGTTTTTCACAGGCCACAAGCTCCTCCCACAATTTGCAACGACAATCTTGGTTTATGATGTTTATGGAAGACCTGGGAACAAATGCTTATAGAAAGTAGCCAGATGTTGGCACGAAACAGCACCTGTCACTCAACAACCAACCACAATCCCTCCTCCGTTCTCCACAAAAGTTCAGGGCCCAGAGCGGACGGGTAGCTGACACCTCTGCACGAAGCGCCCAACAAAGTCGATCAGCTGGTGCCTGCCGCTCTGGCATCGGAGGGCGGGGCCACGAGACGCCGGCGCGCCCCACACCGCAGCATCCTCGGAAGCCGAGCCGATTACAGATCTGACACAGCAGACGGTTGCAGAGTGCGGTTAATCCGC
This sequence comes from Pollicipes pollicipes, assembly GCF_011947565.3. Lineage (NCBI taxonomy): Eukaryota > Metazoa > Arthropoda > Thecostraca > Pollicipedomorpha > Pollicipedidae > Pollicipes > Pollicipes pollicipes. Next base: position 2,070,877 of record NW_023596297.1, read on the forward strand.
GGTGGCAGCTGGTGGATGCGGCATCAGGCTCCCACAGAGCGCAGCTGCCAGCGTCTCAGCCCCATCAGAACACCGCGTGCTGACAGGTGACGTGGTGACGCCCGCGGCTGTTGGCGGCCTGGTCCGCCGCGTCTGACCGGTCACCCCCCGCCCCCTCCCCATGATTGGCCAGCCTGGTCCATGACGCCGACCGGCCGGTTTTCTGGCTCTAGTCAGCCTGACTGCGGGCTCCAGCTGCCGGGCTCCCGACTCTCTGACTTGGTCCCTTGGCCCCGGCTGGCCTGGCTCATCACCCTGGCTGGCCTGGATTCTGGCCCTGACCGGCTCGGACCCTTAAATATGGTCTGGACGGCTGACCAGCACCAGTCAGGACCATTAAATTTAGCAGGCCTGGTCACCGGCCAGGAATTTTGCCGCTATCTAGCGTAAAGTCATTCTATATGTCACTGTTTTGAGAACACGAGCAAGAACTGCAACAAAAATGTCACCGGCCACACGCACTTACTTATGCATTCACGAAAGCACCCGCATTACCTCGAAGTCGGCATGTTAATGCGCGTGTCACCCTTCATTCGTCACAGCTCGTATCCGCGTGCGCCTGCGGGAGTCTGAGCGCCTGTAGAAAGTGATTGCGTGTGCGGGTATTTGGGTCCATATTGCGTCAGATCGGCCCCATGCGGCGGTTCGACGTTTCTGGGCCTACCGGTGACCCAACGCCGTCCAATCCATTATCCTGCGACAATAATATTTCGGCTTGTTTGCTTGGCAGCGCGCGCCCCGCTGCTGTGACCCCGTGACCTGACCGAGCGCCGGACCGGTGACGCCACAGGAGACAGCTGACGGGATGGCAGCTCCGACCGGCCGCCAGAGGGCGCGCGTGTTAAGGTCGGGTTGAGTTAGTGGTCCGGTCAGGCAGCAAACCAGTCTTGTTGTTTGTGGAGGAAACGATAGGAGTTACCGGTATTCTCACACCATCGGATAAATCATTGTTGTTGTTGCTTTTGGAATGCATGCTGAGATGGAATTACAAAAAGTTTGGAGGTAAATAGGTAGGTTATTCGTCATGCGTTCTTCCACCGAGTTGCTACTGAGGCCATTCAGCTTACCAAATACAATACATTTGAAGACTGCAACGATTTTCCTCCTTTACCCTGGCATCTGTCATGATTCTAAAACCAAATCACTTAAATGAATATCATTTATGGTGTCATGTAGCAATAAAACCCATTCCAGTCACGCCATCGCCCCATATATAGAGCTTATCAAATCGTGTGCAAACAGCAAATTATATTTAGCATCCAGACATTAGTTTGTTGCCCACGCTCAGTTTTCTCTTTCACTTTAACAAGAAAATCACAAACTTCACTTCAATGGGGTTTCCCGTTCTGTAAACCAACTTAAGCACGGTGCACCATCTAAGCTGCGTGGTGGAAAAAACTCTAGGGGGCTAGCCTTTTTAAGCCGAGCTAAGCCTAAATGATATCACAGAAAGCCAAACTTCGAAAGGAAAGCTTGTCATTTTGTGTTTACAAGCGCAGGGCGGCCTTACGAGACCTGGCTGTCCTGTTGCCATCCGGCTGCCTTTCCGCCGTGTCGTCTCCAGCGGCGCCACAGACTGATGCGTCAGATAGCTGGCGCGAGAGTCGTGTCGTGTCCAACGGCGGCTGGCAGAGGCCTGCGCCCGTGACACCATCTCCTGTGAGGCCACGCGGCGCCGTCGCCCGTCAGGCCGCCTGACGTGACCTGCCCGGCTCGGCTGGCCGCCGCACCACGACACCGGCCGCCATGACGTCACGACAGCACGCCGCTCGTGCGTGGTCAGCCAGCGGGCAGTCCGACCGAGCACGCCGGTGCCGTAGCCGTGATGGATGGCTCGGCAGCGGCGCCCGGGCCGGCCTGGGAAAGGTCACAGCCCCTCGGGGGGAGGGGGAGGGGGCTGCCAGACAGCGCCGCCGCGCCGCGCGCGCGCGCCGACACCGGTGGGACGGCCGGCGGCGGCGTCGTGTCGGGCCGGGGCGCGGCGGGGGTCGCCGCGATCGACGCCCGCCGGCGGCTCCGCCAAGGACGGCCGACTACAGCCGAGGGCGCGGCCGGCGGCACACGTCGGCCGCCAAATATGCGCCGGCGGCGGCCGCGGCGCCGCGACTTCTGTGGGAAAGCCGGCGCGCGCGACGGGGGTCTCCGGAGAGAGCGGCGGCCGCCCCTCCCGCCAGGCCTCCCACCGGTCGCCGGTGATGCATTAGCTGCCGCGGCTGGTGTTAAGTGGATGGAGATTAAGATGCTGTCCAGCCCCGCCTTGCAGTCCAGAATATGCACCGTGCAGACCGGCTCTTTGTATGATTCGTTCGCGGGACGTTGCAGGGCCGTTCTGGTGGCGCAGAGCGCTCCGGTCGTGCCCAGCGCTGTTTTGGGTCGCCTCTGGTGTACTGGCGTCCCTCAGGTGTCCGGAAGGCGCTGCAGGGGGCCCAAGCGGCGCTTTGAACGATTGCGCACCGCAGTATTGTGTTATCCAGGTATTTGTCCGGCTTTGCGGTATGTGGGATGGCCGCAAATATTTCGCACAATGAGTCATTTAAAACTGGTGATGAACTCCCCGGATCTATGAATGAGCTTTCTGTGCACATGCCTAACAACAAAACGTTTGCTCTTTTCCTTTTTCATGAGTTGGAAGGTGCTCATTCATTCTGAAATATTTAGCAGTTTTTTTCACGGTCACCCGCGGATAGTATCAGAAAACCTCGCAAGGAGACGCGTCTGAAGCGAGATGACACGAGTGCGTGCTCAAGTTCTTGGCTGCTGTGGCAGAATTACAACGCCTTTCTTCCTTTGCAAGCACCAGTCTGTTTCCCCGTTGATGGCAAGCGATGTTATGTGCTGGAGATCGTTATTATGAAGCGAAACGCCATTGCTTACGATATTTTTACATTCCTTTGAACGCGGCTGCTTACCATAACTACCTAAAAACCGAGTACATGACCAACAATTGCATTGTCTGTCTATTTGCTGTCGTATGCATTCATTTCCAGATAGCCGAACATAACCAATTACGGCGGGATATATCAAACAGCATGGTCAGCGACCGTGTTTTGTTTTCAAACATTGTCCTCCGAGGCGCTCCTTGCATTCATGACAACGACGCCATTAATTTCCATTGCTACCAATGTGCATCCAGTTTTACCCAGCGCTCATGTACCATCCCAAGACTAAAACGCAAAACACCACGCTGAAACGTCATTGGTGCACGACGCACTGCCCCCCCCTCCCCCCCCCCCCCCCCCCAGGCAACATCCTAGCCATGCCCTGATACCATCCACGTCTCCGAAAGCAGCTGCAGCGGCGGCAGAGCGGCGGCACCGCATGTGAGAGCGACGGCGGCGGGCCCGCCCGTGGCGCCCGGCCTTGGGTCGTGGCGCACCCCCTGCCTGCGGCCCGCCGGTCACCGCGGGTCGCCACCACGCCGGCCGCGCACTGCACTGTCCACACTGGTCGCTGCGCGCTCCACTGACTCCTTTAGAGGCACGCCTGTGTAGTCTGCCTGCAGTCGGTCGGTTCAGGGTTGATCGGAGCGCCTGTATGGTCTGCCTGCAGTCGGTTGGTTCAGGGCTGATCGGAGCGCCTGTGTGGTCTGCCTGCAGTCGGTCGGTTCAGGGTTGATCGGAGCGCCTGTATGGTCTGCCTGCAGTCGGTCAGTTCAGGACTGATCGGAGCGCCTGTGTGGTCTGCCTGCAGTCGGTTGGTTCAGGGTTGATCGGAGCGCCTGCATGGTCTGCCTGCAGTCGGTCGGTTCAGGGCCGATCGGGGCAGTCTGAGAGCTTTGCTTCCGATCTGGTTGGTTGGAGCGAGTTTTGGAGCGAGTTGGCGCGTGAGCTGAAGATCATTGCGGGTTCCTGTTATTAGTTAACGTTTGACTGTTTTTTATACCGTAAGGGACTCTGTGGCTCGGCAGTGCAGTGCAATTACGGCACCTTTCAGACAAATAACAGCTCGTATCGATTCCACTGAACTTGCCTGCAGTGCAACAAGTGCTATTCATTTGATCGGAAATACCTTGGGTGCTGAATCAGCGCCTCTTCCATAAAACATGCCTCAGCTCATGCGCGTTAGCGTAGATGTACTCCACTTGTTCATTCACGTTTTACCTGGAGTTTTTTCTTTATGCTTTAATGAAGAGATGATATAACATTATATATATTATATATATATATATATATGTATATGTGTGTGTGTGTGTTTCTATATACATGTATTTATACATACATATATATATATATATATGTGTGTATATATGTATATATATATATATATATATATATATATATATATATATATATATATATATATATATATATATATATATATGTGTGTGTGTGTGTGTGTGTTTCTATATACATGTATTTATACATACATATATATATATATATATATATATATATATATATATATATATATATATATATATGAAGATCGAAATGTATGACAATTCGGTCGAGTTCCAGCACTAACACGGGATGCAAGTGACGAGAATACACTTTGGTAGTACCCTCATGCTGGCAGTGCTTCAGTCCATAGCCTTAAGGAATTAGAGCTACCGTCTTTGGACCCGCAGGCCTGCATTGCGTGGACTTAAATTCTAAAGGGTATTCGTGGGTACTGACGAGTACTCCACAGATGAAATTATCCCACTTATGTTTTCTTAATTGCAAAGTTATATCTACTCATTTGCAATCGTTCTTTATATACCACCGGTTGCGTTCGAGCTGCGGGTTTCCGGATCAGCGGTTCCGTAATAACTTGATCAGAACTTAATTGCTGAATACATAATCCAATAATCGCTGATCATAGGGCTGGAGCCATCTTGGAAATATCAGAGACGAGGCGTGCAAAGTGGAAGACTTCAACGGTGCATGCCGTGTAGCACCAGAGACTGCATGACTGAGTAGGTCAATATCCTTTGCCTCCCCATTGCGAGCTGGCACCAAAAGAATGAACGTTTTCGGCCGGGTGTATATAACGGCGGTGCACCGAGGCAATGCGAACTCATAGATCACATTGAGGCCTCTTTGTATGCTCTTTAAGGTGTGGCGACGATAGCAGATTCAGTTCATTCTTATCTTGATCGCAACGTGTTGCAGGGTGTCTGTAAGACTAAGATAAACATGCTGGTGAAATAAATAGGGGTAGATCCTACCATAGCCAAATGCCACCATTTGATCGGGAATATGCAAAAGTTATACTTCGTCATTAGCGCGCCACTCCGGCTGAAGGGCTGACTACATTAAAGCTGAGCCGCCTGATAGCAGAGCCTCCCTCCTCTGGATCTCTCTGCCAGCGCCTCGTTCGCCTCCAATCATAACCCTGCGGTATCCGATGTCAGCAGGGCGCCGCAAAAACAGTGGGTCAGAGCTGGCCCTGACGTCTGTCTGGGACGGCAGATACGCATCTGAGCGCCGGCCGGCTGGCTCCAGTCGGGCGCCCTCCCGGGTCCCGGCGCGCCCCAGACGGTATGAAAAACACGCGCCCCTTGCCCTGGTTACCACCAGCCGACCACGCCGGCCGGCGACGCGCGCTTTCGGGGCGGCGGCGATTGTGCGACTCTTCCGAACGGAGGTGCCCTGCGCTGCTCCGCACGTGGCTATGAAGGCCGCCTGTTGGCCTATCGGCCATCACTCATCGCCGGCGCCGGACCGCGGCGCCGCGGGCGGCGAAATGATGTTCGGAGCGAGCGCAGTAAACACAAGTGGCCATAATGTCGCCGAGGGGACCTATCGGGACGACGCCGGCCACCACCGCGCGGCCCATTGGCGCTCGCGCTCTCGGCGACCCGGTGATTCGGTCCGGCCGCGGGCGGCGACAGCCGAGCTGGCTCCTGCTCGTCCGCCTGCCATAAAACCCCGATAAATCTTGCGGCGCGTCCGCCGGCTGAATACGGTCCCTGATGAGCCCGGCCACAATGCACAGGGACGTGGCCCACCCGGCGGCGGCGCGACGGACGCGGCGCGGCGCGGCGCGGCGACCGCGGCGTGGCTGCAGTCGCCGGTGGCCCGCACGTCGCGCGCAACAAAACGCCCAATTTATGTCCGCCTCGTCTCAATAGTCGCCGATTATTGCAGCGATAGCCGATCGGCCCGGTCAACATGACAAGAGACCATTAATTCGGCGGCGGTCGCGGTGCCCATCACTCGGCCCGGATGCGAGCAGCCAGCGCCGGCACGGCCGCGATCGTCGACCATCTCTTCTGCCGCGCTGTCGTTCGTCACAAGCGCAGCGACTCGTAAGACCCCTAAGCCCCGATTTATAATTCCGATGGCAGCTGAGAAGCACCGGTGGGTTATCTGTGAAAAGCTATCGTTGTTTATGGAGCCCGCTCCGCAGGTAGTTTATGCTTACGACGGACAGGGGCTGTTTTTCGTTGAGCCTTTGCTGTTGCAACGTGCTTGTCAGTTCAACCACATAATAGTGTCATTGCAATGTTGCGACTCTACCATGCGCCTCCCCTGTGTTTTCAGCAGGGGTTAACGAGTTTGTACGGCTACTGCTTTCGTATACATGGCCGTTGTCAGCGACCTTGCGAAGCGACTTGCCCTCCAACCGTCCGGAAATCCCCGCCATTCGCGCGCTCGGAGCTTCCTGCCATTCGCACGCCCGAAGTTTCCCGCCATCTCGGGACAAACTATGACAACTGCTGCCCGATACCAGAGACAGCTGATAGTGGTAGAATGACAGAGTCCTGGACCAAGCTGAGTTGATACCCGGACGTCGCCACTGAACTCAGGAAATCCCAGGAGCTATGGCCGACCGTCATTGAGCCCGGAGACCCCAAGCGACACTGTTCGGAAGCGCGCTTCTATGACCGACTCCTCCCAGGAGCCAGTCGGCCGTTTTTGCGGTCGTCAGCCCCGCTATCCGCCATCTACGAACGGCTCTGTTTGGCGTAATTTACGGCCGCGACATCTCCTCTCCGAATAGGCCAACATAAGTCAAGAATTAGTGCTCGCCGGACGCGGGCGGCGCCCACAAAAACGGCGCGTCCGCCAGCGGTGGCGGCCCATTATGGGCCGGCGCGCAGCCCGATCCGCCAAGTCAACGGTCGCGGAGGAACGCGCCCGCTGCGCGCTGGGCGGCGAGCGGACCCCAGCGAGCGGGCCCCGCGCGGCGATGTCGCCGGCGACGGCTCCAGCGCCGTCCTGCTGCCTGCAGTCGCTGCTTGTGGGAGCCGACGCAGCGCGTGCGGGCAGCCGGCGGAACCTGCGGCGTCTGCGGTGCCGGCACGAAAGCGGCCGGCGCTATTTGCGCGCGCACTGCTGGCAGGGGGTCGCCGCGTGCGGCCGCAAATCAGCCGTCAGTGGCGGCGGCGGCCGCGTCGGCGGCAGCTGGGCGGCGGCGGCGCGCGCGCGCCTCGTCACCGTCTCGGCGGCCTAATTTGTCGGCGGGGCGGGGCCGACCCGGCGGCGGCGCGCCGATCAGAGGGCCCGCTGGCGCGAGGGCGGGCCGGGGCGGGCCGCGCCGACAGCGCCGGCACCGGCCACGGGCGCGGCCCACCCGCCGCCGCCGGCAGCGGCGTCAGGTGCCGGCCGGTGGCGAGAGGGCGGCGCTGGGCGCGGTGTGCTTCTGCGGAGAGAGTGGACCGTGTGGTCGGAAGCGGGCTTTTATGAGCGGTGAGGGAGGCTCTGTGGTGATGGATGGTTGTGAAACGAGGGGGAGGGAATCAGGAGAAGGATGTAAAGTGGTAACCTTTTGGGTGAAGACCAGTTCATAGTAGGGTTGTAGAAACTGTCCTCTTTATGGGTGCGTTATAAAGGCAGCATGAGCATAGAATTTAAGTTTTGGGATGGCAAACCAGTCTAACTGGATTCCGACAAGAATAAGAAAATTGTTTTGAGAAAAAGATATTCTTGCACAGTGAACCACGATGGAACAACTTCTAATAACTTCAGTCGGTAATTCACAGATATAGATACACTGCGAACAGGCTACAGAATATAATGATGCAGATGCAAAATACTAAGTTACTTTTTACCATGAACTGAGTATTGTAGTAAAGATCGAACCTGAGCGATCCCTAAGGAATTGAACCCACGTCACCTCGGATGTGAAGATGATATGCATATGGCGCAACAACACTCCTACATGTCTAGGGGTGGACTTCAAATTGTTTTCCAGTGCGACGGCAGCTGGAATACCAACACAATATAATAACACCCAAATGTGTACAAATGTTACGCATTTCTCGAAAATCATGACGCCGAACATCTTAAGTGGTACCTTGTCGCACTGTGATCAGCTGAACGAGCTGAAAGGCCTTCATCCACACGCAGGCAACCTCCGGAAAGAAAAACTTTATTTATAGTTCAGAGAAAAACTACGGTAGATCTGGACAAAGCAAAAGGGTCTGGGCTCCAGCGGCGGGCAAAAGACGGGGACCGCGTAAATGTCTCGAACGACTGAATAGACACTATAGCACAAGTCGCCCGACCTTTCCGCATGAGTGGGAGCTGCCGTCAGGCGCCGGAAACCCCGAATTAGAGCCCGGCTCCGGCTTTGTCACTCTGCTCGTCACCTGCGCCGAGCCAGTGACGACCAATTTGGTCCTGGTCCGGTGAGAACTGCGCACAACAGCAGTGTGGCGGCCGCTGGAGATGAAGGCTACTTTTCCGTCTTCCATCTGCGCCAATCCCAAATAAATGCAGTTCGATGATGACTGTCGAAATATCGTGAAATGGCGCAGGCAAAGTTACACAATAAGATTCGTTGGAGCGTTGGATCGCGGTGCGCATGGACATGTGTTCAAATACTAGATGTTTGATGCTGAAGCTCGTATGAATCTTCACGCAGGTATGACCTTTGAATCATGGTTTAAGCAGGTGAACCTGCCAATTGAGATGTTTCCTTAAACCTTCGACCACATGCAATTTTCAGATGAGGTAAGATGCAGATAACATCATCATCAAGTTTAGATGAATTTCATACAAATACACCTCGATCGTCCCACTGTCTGCACAAAATGCCTTTCACGTTGCTTTAGGGCTTATACGGTTGATGCTAATCCCAGATTGAACAACTTGCTTTGCGATTGTGGCATGAAAAACATGGGAAGGCATGACAAACATCACGTTATTTCACATTATGTCGGGTAATGATGACCTCTAATTTCATTAAACACCGCTGTTTAAGGGTCTTAAATGTGTCTTTGTGGTGTTTCCTAATTTCATTTGTGCTTTATTGTCTGTGTGTGCCGTTCCCAGCACCATGACGCCATTATTTTGATTGCTTGGGAGGTATCCTAAAAATTGAATGCAGCGATTATGCAGACATTCAGCACGTTAAGCTCTACAGGGCGACATACCCATCACTAGCTCCGCAGACCGACCCCCATCTCATCCCACATCGCTAATGACTGGCTTAACATGCCACGCCAGCTTGGGCCAACGGCACTTTCCAGATTCCGCAATGAAGTGACAATGCCTGCTGATCGCGATCAGACACTTTCCATTCCCGGCGGGAGGTTGCCCGGCGTCGTCATTAGCGGCATATTTAACGATCGATGAGGATTGTTCTCCGCAATGTGCAGGATTGCCATGCGCTTCCAGACATTTCCTCTCGACGTCTCCGTACGGATTAAGCAATGGTCCGCAGCGGCTGAATTCTTAAAAACTGGAAACTGCAACGGTGTCGCCTTTCTTTCCGCGAACTATCCCAAGGCGAATCGGCCTGATCACGGCCTCGAGAGCTGTGCCTGCGGTCTGCTGCGTCTGCTGCGGGAGGCTGACCCTGCCCACGCCCTGCCCGCCGGTGTCGCCTGTGCGCCGCCGGGACCATACGTCATACTGTCGCCAACTTCACCAGCTGCCGGCCTGTCGCCACCGCCACCGCTCGCCTGGCGCCATAAATCGAACGCCGCTGCCGCTGCCAATGAAGCTTTTTGTCCCGGCCGCCGTCGCCGAATAGCTCGCAGAGGACGTTCGAATACGACTGGCGAGCGCGGAAAAACGGCGCGATTTCTGGAGCGCGACTATGGTGCCCACGACAGCCGATGATGGACGATCCGTCCTTTCAGACGCGCTGGCGAGCGACGGCGGGGACACGACGGCTTTCTTCTCGGGGTATTCGGTGTCGGCGCCGCGCGAAAAGGACATGGCCGGCCGTCAAAAACAAGACCTCGAACGGTGTCAGTCGCGCGCTCGTTCCTTTCAGGCTACTTTCAAAACCGACGGCCGGCACTCCGTTTGGGGCCTCAAGGGCTGACGCCTCCTGGCTGACTTTTCAAGCATTAGACGCGACGCGGGGGGAGGGGGGGGTGGGTAGGAAGGCTGTTTCCTGCGCTGAGCTCTCGTTTTGTGACGAGTCCATTCCTTTATCGCATTTCTTGCGATGCGTTCATATTAAGATGCATGACTTCGTGCGCCACGCAAATGGGCCATTGCCAGCTTAAGCCGTGGTTCTCTGAAGCGGCGTCCGCGACATTCATCATCTTCTGGACGGCGTGCACTCAGCCCTGGCCCGGGGGCAGGCCATTATCTATTGCATATAGTGGGTATTTCCGTTGTGCAATCACTCGATTCTTTCAAACATCTCGTCGGTCTACTCTGGCTGTCGCTAATTAACGTTTAATGGATAGATAGTTTAACAACCTAACAAGCAGCTGGGCGAGATCCACTCAGTTTGTATGGCGTAAAAACCCGTGGTCTGTATTGATTGCCACCTTCTAAGCCGAGTGGTATCAGGTCTGAGTTAACTTTGATTTTGTTAGTATATGTGTGTGGTCACTTTTGCCTTTTCTTGCAAAACGAATCGTGCTGCAGAAACGCATCCTATATGCATTCATGCACGCGATCTAATATTCCACACACACCTTCTCAGCCGTCATTAGTTTAAAACATAGTCTTTTAAAGGTTATTGGTTTATGAATCGTACTTCGCCATTGCTTTGAAACACTGTTGGTCTAAGGGTTCTCCGTCGCTGTCGCCGCCACGCCATTTTGTGCTATGAGTATATTCATGATACGCCCACGAACTCAATGCCTTCGAACCCCCGGTAAGTATACATCTGCTACACGACAAGCATGACGCAGCACTAAATAATCTGCCCTGCCTCTGATGTCACCATTCCTGCAGTCTCTCCCACGCTTCGACTTCCGGGGCGTCACTGTGTGGGCTCATCCAGTGGCGTGGCCAGGGCATTGGGGTTGAGGGGGGGGGGGCACCATTGAGGTTGAGGGAAAGAAGCCAAGGGGGGGTGGAGGTTGGGGGGGGGGCAAACAGCCTCTAACTTACCACATTTTTCCAGAGTTTGGAAAGTCCCAGATTTGGTTAATTTTATTTTTAAGTGAGGGGTGGACATTTGGCCACCTGCCATTTCCATGTGGCAACACTGTCGGGTTCATCGCGGAACCATAGCGTATCTTTGAATGTGCGTTGACAGATGGAGGGACAGATAACAGAGATCACTCAAATTTTCGCGACACTTCAGTCGAAGCCATTTTGACTTTTGTTACGCTATGCTCAAAGTCAATGTGTTTTTCACAAATTCGTCCCCGCGTTCATGTACCCTCGTCTGTGTCACCCTGCCGTGAAATTAATCGCCAGGTGACTATCAGCGCGGCCGGTTTGAAGATCCACCCAATGAGTTGGCGCGATTAGTACCGGCGGGCCGGCACAACCGGAGCCGGTCTCGAGCACTCTCCGGAATGCGACGCTGAAGCACCCTGATGCAAATGTAGTGGAAAGCACACATGAACGCGGCCGCAGGAATTTCGAGTAGCTGACCATGTGGTCGAAGAAGAGGTCAACGAGAGGGAGTGGGTCGGGGACATCATAAAGAGACTGGATGGATTGCTGAGATAACGCATATGGCTGGGACGACCGCAGACATCGCAAGCGCAACTCCGGAAATATCGGGCATGTCAAAGTCACCGTGGGATTCTCGGGGCTGTTCAACTTTTTTGTCGATGCTCCCCTGACCAGCAGGGCTGCCAATGGAGGTGGTTGTCTACTCGTAGTGATACAGCACACAGTTCGGCCAGTTGCCAGAGCTGGCGGGTGGGAAGAGCATGCAGGCTTTATCTTCACGAGTTGTTGATGTAAGCAGAAAAAGGCCTTAAGCTCAAGTTTTCCTTTTTAGCATTACGAGCGAAGAGTTCTTACGCTGACGATAATCGACTGTCACTGTACAAGACCCCTTTATAACCCACAAACATTTTCTCTTTCCCCCTAACGCCCTGTCCTGACAGTCTGATCCTACTGGCATCAGCCGCGCATTCCGGGGGGAGGGGGGGGGGGGCAGTTGCGCATACATTGCTATGGCGCCACTGACGACCCTGGTTTGCCGTATTCAGGCAGTGTCTGTATATATATATATATATATATATATATATATATATATATGTATATATATATACATGTATATATGCAAATGTGTGTGTGTATATGTACATATATATATATATATATATATATATATATATATATATATATATATATATATATATATATATGAGCAACGTGTGTGTGTATAACAAATGTGTGTGTGTATATGTACATATATATATATATATATATATATATATATATATATATATATATAGTCAAAAATATCCAGTAGGTACTATGAAGCGAACACACAAGGACAAAATAATGTCATGCATCAGCCTACTCGGTGTGGCGGGCACTCCATTCGAACAGACAATTCATGCGACATGATATCTTCAAGAAGCACGGGCGTGCTCCGAGTCACCGGGCCGTCGCCAGGCATGTCCTGCGGCCCGCCTCCCTGCGGACGGCCAGCTTCGGGACGGGTGTCGCCGCCAGCGCCGCTCTGCCCCCGGCGCATCCGCCATCACCGCTGCACCGGACGCCGTCAGAAGCCAGGTAACCCACGCCCGTCTGGTTGCCAAACTGGCTCCGTTTAACGGATCCCCCAGCCGCGCCGTTCCGGTCAAGAATAAAAAGGATTAAAGGCTTTGTTTACCACCGGGCGCCGGCAATTAGCCCTTATTGCTGTTGCCGGCCCGCCGGGGCGCGTCGAGGTGCCCAGACGTCGCTTTTGTTCCGCGTGAGGTGGACACATTAGGCTGAGACCAGCTTAGCGGAGGTCGTTTAGAGTCGCACGCTCCTCTGCCTGCGTGCTCAATGTTATTTTTTGCACCTGGACCAGGCACCCTTAAATTAACCGAGGATTTCCCACTACCGACAGTACTTCAGCTCATGTATCTCGGGGCAAGTGGTGTGGCGCGCTATGAGGCCAAATTGTAAGCGATTTTTGGAGGGAGTTGGTGTGGCCATGCTGAAGATTTCCAAGGTGGATTTGATTAAGGAGCACAACCTATTTGCGATGCGATAATAACTGATTATGATATTGACAATTTGGTATACAGTTCGCTTTACGCACATATTGCTGTCGCTGATACTTTCGTGCCGACTAGTCCTAAATTTTTAGAGAAAACATCTAAATGCAACCCTCTGCAACGGCCTATCCACGACTCTGGCAAAATTAATGGCAAAACCTCCGTTGAAATGGTGCCTCCACTCTGCGTGTCTGTCTGCGAGCGCAGGCTCCTAGCTCGCTGACCCGCCCTGCACAGGTCCCTAGCTCGCTGACCCGCCCCGCGCAGGCTCCCAGCTCGCTGACCCGGCCCCGCACAGGCTCCCAGCTCGCTGACCCGCCCCGCACAGGTTCCTGGCTCGCTGACCCGCCTCGCGCAGGTTCCTAGCTCGCTGACCCGTCCCGCACAGGCTCCCAGCTCGCTCACCCGCCCCGCACAGGCTCTCAGCTCGCTGAGCCGGCCCCGCACAGGCTCCCAGTCAGCTGACCCGCCCCGCACAGGCTCCCAGCCTGCTGACACGCCCCGCACAGGTTCCTGGCTCGCTGACCCGCCCCGCGCAGGCTCTCAGCTCGCTGAGCCGGCCCCGTGCAAGCTCCCAGCTCGCTGACCCGCCCCGCGCAGGCTCCCAGCTCGCTGACCCGCCCCGGTGACCCGTCCTGCCCAGTTGGGGCCGGCCTGTCTCACGCGGCTCACTCGACAGCCGGCTCTGACTGGCGCCGTCAGCCCCGCTCCGACGGCAGCCGGTCGGACAGCGCATTCCGCCGGCCCCGCGCCGTCCATATTTAACCGGGCCGGACAGGCCGCGCCGCGTCTATGCTAAGAATGTCACCGGCGGCCGGCGCGGGATTCCTAATTGGGCGGGCGGCTATAAAGCGGGCCCGAATTCGATCCATCCTCGCCGCGTCGGTGGGAACATGGCCGAGCGGTTTTTGTTGCGGCCGTCCGTCAGTTGACCGACGGAAGTCGGAGCGGGGCCCCGCGCGGGTGGAGGGGCCCCCTCTGCCACTGCCGGGGTGCGGGTTACGCGAAGGAGGGCCGCTCGTGAACCTCTCTTCCGACGGTGGTCGGCGTCGCCGTCTTCCGTGTTCAGGCTTCATGTCGGCGGAGGTTTTGCGGCAATCGCGGCGTTCTCATGAGCATGACGGAAACGAGTTTCTTCAGACAGATGGCAAAGTGCCTGATACGGGAAAACGTTGCTGAGCGTCGTCCGGCATATGATAACATCGTCATCAATAATCAGACGGCTGAGTGAGATGGATGAGAGTTACTGTCGTGTCATTGTCGACCTTCAAACGCTCACGTGACACTCCGCGACAGCACGCCAATTTCGCGACTAATCGCGACAACCACAAGCTTTTTCAGAATGAGTCATTCCTGCCTAAACCTCGGTGATGACGCAACTGACAACGCCTGCCGAGGTGACGGCGTCGGCCGGTCAGCTGACCCGGCCGGCTGTCCGCTGTCTTCCGGCGCTGGCAAACTGACGGCACCACCCAGCCGCGCGCCCGTCCCTCGACCGCGGCCGGCTGCTCCCCGGCCGGGTGGCCCCCTGCCGCGGCCGCGCTGGCCGAGCCCCCGGGCGGCGGCGCAGTACGCCGGGGTCACGAGAGGTCACGGCAGCCCGGCAGGGGCCCGGCGCCCTCAACCGGCCCGCCGCCAGCCGCCCGCGACGAAGGAGGCGCTGAAAGTCGACGGCTGCCGCCATTATGTAGAGAGCTGAGAGTCCCTGGACTGGCGAGCGCCAGAAATGCTATTCCCTCATCACTGACTAGCGCAGCAGACGTCCGCACTAACACAAGGGTTGGCTCAACTTTTGCCTGGACGTTGGGGACGGATGAAGTGACACTGGATAGGTTCTCACGTGCGTATCGGTGTGCAGTCTCATATCTGTGTCGCGGGTCAGCTGCATGAGGTGTTGATAGTCGGACCGTGACAGACGGAGTCCTGCCTAGCGTGCTCCCCCTCAAGTCACGTTCAAGTAGTAGCAGTACTCGGTCTTCAGTACAAAACACTAAAGCGATAACTCCCTCCGGTCTTAGTTTCGAGTCATAGTAGGTCGATTGATGATCGCATTGTCGCACGTCGCATTTCCCTGCTATAAACATACAAAGCTCCAAAACTGATGCGAAGAGTTCTTCACAAACTAAGCGACATCAGAAAAATAGACAATGAAGGTTTTAAGGAACCAAAATGGGCGGATTTTGTGAAGTTAATTCCGAAAGATAATGACGCAGATAACGATGTAGGACGGCGGCGTTCTTCGGCGATGCCCCAGATATGCCCGCATAGCTTGGATGTTTAACAACTGATGCCCGCTGTTACGGCGGTCTTCGAATTTCCTCCGCATGCTGGTGCGGCAGCCGCTTAAAAATGGAGCACGACTGAAACTGAGTCATTGTTTGAAAACTCGCGCGCCGCTTTCGCCAGCTTTAACCTTCTGCTTTCATGGCGGGTACATAACTGACAAGCACACCATGCCGTCACCACAGAGAGCCGCAAACATTATCAGACAACACAAATCAGGTAGTAATGTATGTGAGGTGGTAATGGTGACAACAAAATCATGTACCACTGACACCATCAATATGCAGTGGCTACGTCATTTGTCTTGTTACATTTCCCAGCTCTCCCTGTTTTTTTAAAGGCTTGAACCCACCAAAAAGTTTTCTTACTTCACTTGTCCTAGTCCTGAAAATAACAGCTAACTCAAACATCCCACCCCTGCACAAAAGAACAGCCTTTGATCCCCCAACAAATCCTGAACACCTGTAAGATTGCTGCGATAGACATTTGCCACCCGATAGGTATCACACAGCTTCCACATGGAAACATTTTTGTCATGCGCTGGATCTTTCATAAATATCTATTTCGTATTTCTGACTGCAGAAAGTGCCGTGGCGGACACCAGTTCCGTTCATTCCTCCACAGCGGTAACACACGGCTCTTTTGTCGTAACAGATTAGGCGGGAGCCTTCTGAGACCTGATCCTGCGTAGCCTGAAACAGCCATGTCAACTGATTTTGCTTGTGGCACAGCGTAATACAGTAACAGCCGTGTAATACAGCACAGCACAGCACAGTAATACAGCCGTGTGTCTCGACAGAGACCCCCTCCCCACCCCGACCCCACCCTCGCCCCCTGTCGTCGCCGTACAACAACCGGCCTACTACTGATCGTGACATGAATTATGTCGGTGAAGCTAATTACTTGCATGATGGCAATGAAGTTTTTCATCTGCGCTGCGTGATGAAAATGAAGCATTAACGAGATACCGTATCTGAGTCTTATCGTGTAGATAATGAAGCCCATTGACAGCGCACAAATGACACGATTTATCTCGTTTGACGCACGTGTCATGCCTTGACGAGAGACACAGGTTATCTATTGGTACAGATCTCATCAGCGGCAGCAGAACGAGTTAAGGGCAAGTCAACGTACATTTTGAAGGCCTAACGATGACCGCAGACAACAGAGGGACACGACACTCTGGTAAGAGCACCACAAATGACCCGATTAGTGCTTTTAATTCGACAGTTTGCTCAAGTTTCCCGGAAACTGTTGGAGAGTCGACAGTCAGGAAATCATTCCTCACGACGAATCACGGACGGTGGTGAAGTCTCTGCACGCGGGCTTTGCTTGCAATGACACCCGGTACCGAAGCGAGGTTGGCTCAGTCTGTGTTAGGCCTTTTTAGGCCTGGGTGCCGGAATATGCTGACGCTCACCTTTTCGTCGCATTCGATTGTGATGGACGAAACAATGAATGTATTTATGTATTTGTGTGCACTACGGCTTCATGCCTCGCAGCAGGCTGAAAACTAATACATTAAGCGCTTAATTTATGTTCGGCTGCGCGCCCGTGCCCACCAGGACCTGGCTCGGCTCCGGTGGGCCGAGGAAGTCCCTGCAGGACCCCTTTGTCCGCGTGCACAATAGTCAAGCCGGAGCCGCGGCACGACTGTGCGGCACGGCCGGGTTCAACGCCCGACCGAGACGCGTTTCCTGCCAGGCGACATCAGAATTCAGCACATTTCTTAACTCCATGCGCATCGCCGATCGGCCGTTACGACCCATAAAACGGGCGCTCCGCAAATCTGGAATACCGCTGCCTCTCGCGCTGCGTCACTGCGGGACCCGATGCAGCGCGCGACGTCCGGGTCACGGCGGCCATCGCTGGAGACTAGCGGCGCGAGGGCACGCCTGCCGCAGGACGGCGCGGGAGACCAGCTGCGCTGACATGCGGCGTTGTCGTCGGTCACGGCTTTGTTACACGTCGCTGGAATGCTGGGAGGCGGTTAGTGCCGGTACAGAGGTGAGAATAAATCGGCTACTGTTTGCTGCACATGTGAACCCTCCTACCCAACTGCCGTGGGTTTATTGCAGAGCCTGTTCCAGAGTGCCCACGCAAAAGACCGAGGAGAAAGATTAGTCAGAGGACTGGAGAACGCGCCTGCTATCTTGCGTGACAGCTGTCAAGACCTTCCCATGACAGCGTTGGCTTTTAATGCTGATGCGTCCAAGGAGTGCAGCGAGGTGGCCACAGCAATGAATGCTCCGATGCCACATGTAATGGGATTGCTGCACGATGAAAATGTCACGTGTTTAACTGTTATGGTAGCTTTGTTTTCGATGTCGACCGGTAGTCACATGGCGGCCATACAGTAAGTATCTTGCCGAGACTGGGCTTTTAGCACAGGCATTGCATCAACATGGTATGTGATCTCAAGTAATGCAGAACATGTGTCCGACTTCACCAATCACCAAGGCCGTCAGGCTACGTAACAACGAAATAAAGCGCTCTGCATTCTTCCCTGTGCCCCAGGCCGCGCGAGCACGTCGTCACTCCTGAGTGGCGAGAACATCGACTTTGGCGAGAAAAGGAAGCAGTCCTCTCCTTAATACGCACACGCAGCGGCGTAGCCAAACGTCTCATAGCACCATGCCCCCCCCCCCTGCCCCCTCATCCCCCGCCACCTTCCCACCAAAGACCCTGTATTTTTAGTAGTTTGAATTGCCTAAAGAGCTTCTAAAATACCAAAAACATGCCCTCAAGGCATCGAAATAGGATCTTGAACCAGAGATGGTCCATCAAATCCAAATACAGAGCCCTTCAGCGACGAAGTCTGGCCTCCTTGGCTGAAACGGCCAGCTATGCCCCGATTTGGCCTCTGCTGGGTGAAATCCTACTACGCTAGGATGCAGCGCACGCACGCACGCTACGCACGCAGTGGCTACGTCACTGCATGCGAGGCCTATACACCTTGATGTACAGCCTCCAGGACGCCAGGAACCGCCGGAAGGATGTTTCAGCGAATGCATGTAATTTCCTGTCTGGTCTGGTGGGGACAGGACAGTAACATACTCGTGACGAAAGCGATCCGTCCTATTCGTGACATCACACCTGTTGGCTACTGCACGTCGGTATAAGATGATGCATCGCTCGGGGCTTAGCGATTTAGACCGGGTGGGGCGAGCATGCACCTGCTTGCTGCAGTCGAGCCTTTCAGATTTCTCAGCACAGCCCAGCAATAGCGCTGCGATCGGAAATAATCCCTGAAGTTTCCAAGGAAAAGCA
This sequence comes from Pollicipes pollicipes, assembly GCF_011947565.3. Taxonomy (NCBI): domain Eukaryota; kingdom Metazoa; phylum Arthropoda; class Thecostraca; order Pollicipedomorpha; family Pollicipedidae; genus Pollicipes; species Pollicipes pollicipes. The sequence continues at coordinate 2,089,769 of NW_023596297.1, forward strand.
TGAGTCTTCTAGATATCTTGATGAGCAGGTGCTTGCGCCTTCCTTCGACTCTAATGCGGCCAGGACAAGCAAATGTGACCGACCACGTAAAGACAGCGCCACCTATACACGTACCCTTAACACCCACCTTATGCTACGGGTTAACATTTCAATATATGCGCATCCAGCGCTCCGAACAGGTACCAACCAGCTCGTTACGAGCCAGACCGCGGCACCTTTGCGACCGCCAAGCGCGCTGTTATGCGCTGTCCAGCGGTAGGTGGCACACTAAAAGTTGTGCCGTAATGTTCGCAATACGCTTTAATGTGGGCCGTTCAACAAGCATTTCAGCAGCGTTGCAACTTTCGCGTAGTTCACGCCCCGCTCGTTTTCGATTATACGCGGAAACATGCAGTTTCAAATCTTGCAAAGTCGTAAGACAGCAGCAGAAACAGATGGACCTCCTCAACCCTGTGTCGTAGCAAGGTGAGACTGATAGTGAAGGAGAAAACGGGCCGTTGTACTGGCAAAAGTGCGGGCCGGTGTATACGAACTCTCACGCGTAATCTTGCACAAACAATTGGTCCACCCGCTTCCCGGTATTTTAAAAGACGTCCGGCATTGGCAACTTCAGCATGTACACGTGAAGGCAGCTGTATAAAGAAGACGAATGTACCGTACACAAATGACTAACCGGTGGTAGGCCACCATTCCGCTATGTTTAAGCGCAATATGCAGGGTGATAATCACGTCTGTTACCATATCACTTGTATCACGCTGCAACATCAGTTTTACCGGCGGCCTTCAGCTGCAGCCGTCCTTAAGCCCGCCTGGCCAGGGTCACATTGTAAACTCAGATAACAATTAGCTCGACTGATATATTGCATTTGTGAACGGACAATTTCAAACGCCACAGGACATTGAAACCCATTTGTTGCAGGCACGTGGGACTCGCCGACGGACAACGCGCCATATCCACGGACACGTACCGAGCGCAGTGGGTTTGCCAGCCACTGTCCGCCTGCCCGTCCGCTCATCTGGCGAGCCGGCCCACGGCATGCTAAACCCAAGCAACGCCGAGGGAGTTTCACAGTTCGAAAATGTTGCCCACCTCGCGGGAGTGCGGACACGTCCACACTGATCGACTGAGGCTGCGGACACGGACAACATGCGGCAGCGGCGCGCGGGGCCGGCGCGGCGTCGGGCCTCGCGCGGCGACTGATCACCATCGACTAATCACGCCGCCTCTAGCTCTCACCACAACAGAGACCGATCAACAGTGCTCTGGTCGTGTCCCGGCGACGGCGATGTGCCGGCGGACACGTCCTCATCACAACTCCGCCTATCGCGCGTCGGTGCTTTCGCTACTCGCTCGCCCGTCAGACCTCGAGAACGCGACAACCGGGACGAAGTCATCTCCAGCCAGACTCGCATGCTGGTAAGGAGCATGCTTAAATGTTCGTTTGCGCCGTCTCACCGCTCCATCCGCCGCCAAACCAGCACGCCCAGCAAGCACGCTGGGCAGAGCCCGCTGCGGAGAGCCTGCGTCATGGTAGACCCCGCTTGTATGGTAGAGCGCCTGCGTCATGGTAGACCCCGCTTGTATGGTAGAGCGCCTGCGTCATGGTAGACCCCGGCAGACTACCAACTCACCGCTTGGAACAGCTGAAGACGGACGCGCCACCACCAGGACCGTAGCTGGGTGGGGCGACTGACAACACACCCCCTCCCCGCCCCTCCACACACACACACACACACACCGAGGTGAGACGGTTGAAGGCAAGCCCTTCGCTCTGTGACACGGCGGACATCGATCTCGCTAGGCGGAAGGACTGGCGACATGCCGCTCCCTAGATGGGGCGACGTACAACTGACTCCTGCGAGCCGCCGTCGCTGTCCGAGTCTTCGCTGTCGGTTGATTCCACCAGCGTGTCATCCGCCGCGGTCGGCTCCGCCGGCGGGGAGGTGGCAGCCGGAGGCGCCGCTGCGGGGGTGCTCTTGACTGGCGACGTGCGCACGGGGCTGGCGGCGGCCGGCGCCGTGGGTCGTGGCTGGGCCGGCGCCGCAGCGGCAGCGGCCGGCGGCGACGCTTTGCCCGGAGCACCGGCGGCTCGGTGGGCCAGCGCGGGCAGCTTGGGAGGCGAGCTGGAGGGCACGGGTGGCACCCCCACCGACGCCGCCGCCGGCTTGGGCGCCGCGCTCTGGACCGGTGCGGGCTGCGGCGGCGGCTTCAGCTGGGGCACCTCCGCAGACTTCTCCTTCGGCTCTTTCGGCTGCTGCTGCTGCTGCTGGGTGGACTGCTGGGCGGGCTTCTGCACAGCCTGCTGCTGCGGCGGCGGCTGCGGTCGTGGCGGCGTGGCCGGCCCGGCGCCGTCCCGCCCCACGTCCACGCGCTCCGGGGCGGGGGCCGCGGCCGGCGCGCGGCGCCGCACGGTCTGGAAGCCGCTCGGCTCGCCCACCGAGCCCGGGCTGGCGGCGGGCGAGCTGGCGCTGGAGGACGGGTCGCGGCGCGCCGTCTGCGGGCTCGCCGCGTCGGCAGAGCCGCTCGGGGAGGCGGCCGCGGCCGGCAGCAGCGCGCCCAGCGCCGCCGCCGGCATCAGGTCGCCGTTGAAGCTGTAGCCGACGCGCAGCACCTCACGCAGGCCCTGCCGAACACGGGACGACGTCAGACACCGGCGGCTGGCGGTAAAGTCTCGCGAGCCAGACAGCGGCTATGGTGCAGTGCATGAGGCACTGATCCCCCACGGCTCCACAATGGTAAGGACAGCTTCAGAAACCGGCAAGCCTACACCATATTGCGTAATCAGACGGTGGTGACTCGATATCCCCATGCCGTCAGCGGTCATTGCTTTGTACATACGTAGCCAATTCGAGACACCACCACATCCCCAGGCTGCACAGCCGGATCTTTACAAACACGGCCTGCACATACAAACGGACGTCAGCAAAAGCAGCACGATTACTTAAAATTTCCGACGAAAGAATTACTTGTAATTTGTAACAAAAATAGTGCGCTCGCACACAAAAAAGACGAATGGTCCGTAAGGCACGCTTTTTTGGAAATATTCTCATGGCAAGTCCTATCTAGTTCGTAGTGGAAACTACTTTCAGAAACCTATACAAGCTAGTGCCAACGGGGATATAAGCGAATACATGTATTACAATGGGACAGCAGTATCCTGTGTCCACTCGATACTGAAAGACTTCTACAAGAAAGGCGTAACGCGGCAACGTTGACCAGCCTCCAGCCACAACACGCACGAATTTGCGCATTACGCCGCATCCGAGCTCTGCGCGCGGCACATCCTGAATGACTTGGAACAGCACTGCAACACCACACGAACGGAGATATGATGCCATTTTACTGTGCTCCTTGTATAGCTGCTGTAATATACCACAGTAGTTGCTTATGATGATTTACCGAAACTTACCGCAGCAACGGCCATGCGCACACCTCTGCACCAATGCTAAACAAGCTCCATTGCGTTGCGAAGCACACAATCGTGTATGGTGCGTGACTGAGTGTGCCCCTGCGTAACGCGGCAACGTGCAGATTCACAACCACAGTGAAGCACGCCACCGGTCGCTGGTCCGCACCCTGTTCTCCTCGCAGAGCTGGGCGATACGTTCCTGGGCGCGGTGCTCGCCCTGCTCGTCCAGCTCCACGGCGCGGCGCATCACCAGCGCCATCTCGTGAATCTTCTCCGCCTGCAGCTCCAGCAGCGCGGCGTCGACCGTCTGGCGGCGGTCACAAGAGTCGGCGCGAGGTCGGAGGGGCACCCCAGACCGTGGCAAATCGGCACAGGGTCAGAGCGGACCACCCCTTCGAAGCCATCACATGGTATCGGCTGACCACGCGCCGACCGATGAGATGTCGGGCTCAGAGCCAGTGCACGGCCGGCCAGTTCATAGCTTACGCCAACAGAACGTCGCGCCATCCGCGCGAATCAGGCGAACACCGAGAGGAGTCACTACCGCATACAACGCCCATACCAGGGGTTTCTTAACGTCGACGGTGCTACGCTGAAACCGGGGTCATTCCGGGGGCCGACACTAGACAGTGGCACCGCATCCGATCTCACGGTCTCGGGCCCACACCCCGCCTCGCGGTCTCGGACCCACACCCGGTCTCGCGGTCTCGGACCCACACCCTGTCTAGCGGTGTCGGACCCACATCCCGTCTCGCGGTCTCGGACCCACATCCCGGTCTCGCGGTCTCGGACCCACACCCTGTATAGCGGTGCAGGACCCACACCCGGTCTCGCGGTCTCGGACCCACACCCTGTCTAGCGGTGTCGGACCCACACCCCGTCTCGCGGTCTCGGACCCACACCCTGTCTAGCGGTGTCGGACCCACATCCCGTCTCGCGGTCTCGGACCCACACCCGGTCTCGCGGTCTCGGACCAGCGGTGACGGGCGGCTCCGGGCTGGATTCGCTGCTGGTCACATCACGGGCGAGTGGCGTGCCCCTGGCTGACCCGGGTCACGCTCCCCACCTGGTGCGACGATGCGCCGCCGGCCTGTGTCCGGCCCACGTCACGGTCGCACTTGTTCATCTCCATCAGCTGGGTCACCTGCTTCCGGTACTTGGACATGACGAACTCCAGCGTGTTCTGGTGGTCCTCCAGCGAGTTGCGCAGGTCTTTGTTCTCCTGAAAACACTCCAGTCAGTCCGCTCTCAGATGGCCGGATTACTTCGAGCTTACAACAGGGTAAGGTTAACTCTTCACATGGCATGATTAAACTTAACATGCGGAGATGCAACGGCTAATTTCAAGCATCGGTGAAATTTAACTATTAGCCATAGCTTAGAATTATTCGAGTTGACAAAGGAAGGCGACACAGACGAACAAGAACGACACAACTGCAAGGCAAAAGTAATCAACCCAGTCTTTGCAACATTGGGCATGCATTTGTTGGGGATGACATGCCTGTAATGTGTCCTGTCATTCTGATTACTGTCGTAAAGCAATGAACAAAGATGGGAACTATAGTCCACTGACGGCATGCCGGGCACATTGGTGGCACGAGATGCAGGGTGCCGGTGATATAGTGCTTAGGATGCGCGTCTGCAAAATCAGAGGTACGGGGCTCGATTCCCCACCGTTCCCGCCCTTCCTGCCAGCGTGAGAGGCAGGTGACGCCACATAATCTGCCACATCAATGTCACTTAATCATGTTCCTGAAACACAAGACAACCAAAAAGCATCCCAGCTGTGGCCAATAGGCTGCACCAATTGGGGCAGCACCAGCTGTGGCTGCGGCCAGCATGCACTGCTCCCAGTCTCTGCCAGCCTGTGAGATGCCTACCTGCTGCAGCTCGCGCAGGTGCCGGTTCTCCTGCTGGATACCCTGGACGAGCGCGTCGCGTGGCTTCTGGTGCGCCACCTCGTTCAGCTGCCCTACTTCCTCTTCATACTGGCAATACAGAGGGTGTTACTGCAGGGCATGGGAAGAAGGTGTGACATCAGCAAAAGTGGGTGTATGTACTATGTCTTTTGAACCGACAGACACCTATATCGTACCTATATTGACTACATAAACACCACCTTTCAATATATTCCCTGGACAATGAACAGGATTGAATGAAGATGAGTACAATGGGACATGATAACAACACAATGCACAATACAACCACAACATCAAAGAACACAAACCAGGTCATGCCTTGCCCAGCTGAACAAGGTTATTTTTAAAACCCTGCCCAAGCAAAATGTCAAAGAACACAACATGGAGTTAAATTGTCTTAAGTTGCATCACCAAAGTACACAATGGATGAAGGGAACTACCTGCTTCATGGCATCCACTTGCTTGTAGAGGGATTGAGCCTGTGATATGAGTCTGTCTGCCAGCGATTCATGGTCTTTGAGCCTTGTGCACAGTGTCTGTGCATCACTGATGATGTGCTGCATGGTCAGTGACATGCCTGCAATACATGCAGACAAAACATGAGACCATGGAAATGTGCAAATATTAACTGTCTTTCAATTTGTAAGAAAAACCCCACATATATCTAAATGTTGGAAAAACTTCACACGTGCAATTTTGGCTTGCAAGGAAGAATTGTCATGATACTAGTGGGTCTATACTGAGGCTGCCTCTTTCTCTATAAAATTTCCATTTCACTTTGTCTTTCCTGCAAAAGATAACACCAGGTACCAACAAACAATGCCATACTAAAAGACAGTTTGCAATTGTGAACATGCATACCAGAGCTGATACAAAATGTCAAGTGAAGGACAGGCATTGGCAGTGCTGACTGGAGGAGCTAAGGCCTTAAAAAATGCCTTTATTTTGTAGAACTCATCATACTTTGATATATTTGCTCTCCAGGGAGTGTTTTAAAACCAAATTTCTGAGTCAACACTGTCAGACTCCTGAGCCTAGAAATGTCTTACTTAATTAATTAATTACTAAATTAATCTTACTTAATTACTTAATCATGAATTTCAGTACAGATGAGGGATGTATCTGAGTGTTGAGCTACAACTCAGATGTCACAGTTTGGGGATGGTCACACCAAATTTGTCACTATGTGAAACTGGGCAATTTCTTCATGTTTTTGGACACAACTCTACGATTTTAGCCTTCTCAAATCCAAATGGATGAGATACTCTAATTGCATTACCAGTGCATGCTGAGGAATGTTACAGCAACACAAATAATGAAGATCACATGACAGGTTACATTATATGACCAGTCCTAAACAGCAATAAGGTGACTGTCATTAGCTTGCTTCAACAATGTCTACAAATTTTATCTCTTAAAAGAGCAGCAGCATGGAAAATTTGTTCTAATTCCCCAACAAGCAAGCAATGATTCATAATCCTGCTGCTAAGAACACATCACTTTCAATGTTTGGCTAAATATAAATGCGCTAGTATCTGATTGCCACAGAAAGCCACATAACCTTTTGATTATTTCGCTGTAACATTTGCCATTTTCAGTGCTCTGTAAAAAACAAATGGCATCCCTTATATGACATTTGAAATACACCTCCCACTTGGTTCATAACTGTGTGCAAGTGAACATCAATGTGACTGATCATATCTTTGGAATTCACTAAAAGAAATTATTTGCAAGACAGGCTGTTGGTTATTTCAAAATAGCACAAACAAATGGAGTGAATGAGGTCAGTCTATATAGCATAGCAGGGGCAAAGCATGAACAATATCAGCGCATATGCATAATAAATCCCAGCATTCAGAGTTTAGCAAACCGTCACCACCAAATTCAGTGCATAGTGATCTAATGTTTCCAGGAATCATGATGTTGAAAAGATTATTTAAAAGAACAGGCTTCCAAAACAAGGTTATATCCCAGCACAACTATGTAAAAAACGTGTTGACAAGTTTTACGACACTTGGAATCTAGTGGAACAGGCCAGATAACCACAATGTGGATGCTAATGATCTTATTTCTTTGAGGCACCTGAGGAACCATCAGCACAGCATCTCTAGGAGCAGCACTGATCAGGGCCCTACAGGTCCTTATGGACCTTTTCTTATAAAACACTATTAAATGCTAACAAAAAAGAAAATGCAGAGAATTTTGGACTAGCTTGAGCTTTTTTGCTGACAAGTATGCTAGGTTCATGACAATGAGGCTGTGTGAGGACCTAGTATGGTGGATTGTGCTTTTGCACACTGGTAGATAACTATGGGCTGAGACTAATGTGCTGTCTAATCTGATAAAAATAAGGTAGCAAGCTCAAATCTGACCAATGTCATTAACATACATAGCCATATGTTAAGTTTTGCAAATTAATTTAGGGGTATTGGGCAAGAAAAAAGCTAGCTCAACCTCCCAAATTATTCACAAATGTGTTGCTCCCCTGCATGACCCCCATACCCTTCTCAAAGTTGAGGGAGTTGTGTCCTCAGCATGAATAGGATCTACAAACCAACCATCACATTATTACAGGGCTCCACAACATCAGTCTGGGTCTAACTGGCTCCAAAACAAATGGAGGCCAATCCTTATGCTGGAAGCTTCAAAATACCTATATTCATGTCAGGGACTAACACCCCAACCTTCATTACACGCAAGAAACTTCCAACCCCTACAAACATTCACAAACAGCCCTGATCTCCCTTCCACACCAAATGCTCAGTCAGTCAGGATTTCATTAACCTAGAGTACCCAGTGCAAACACATATCCACTTTACCTAACCAAGGTAATGCACCCCAAGGTGCCTCATTTCAACCAATGTATTCAACTCAGTCCAAATAACTACCAAATTAGGCTTTAATTTCTCTGCTCCCCAAAAATAGTATTTACCTACATGCACGTTCACTTGCTGAAGCAGATGAGTGATGAGGAACACAAGTGTTGAAATTTTACAGACATGAAAAAGCAAAGTTCGACATAAGTATTCAACACGACGACCCCATCCTGGTGTTGAATTCTGCATTTTTATTTCGAACAAAAATGTTATCACGAAGAAATCACTTCACACAAAGCCTGCGCAGCAGTGACAAGAGCGCAAAGAACCCAAAACACTTGGACCTCGGACTTCGGCAGGCGCGAGGAGGGGACGGTCCGTGGGGAAGGTCCCAGAAACTAAGGAATTTCCGGTCATTTAAGGTGAGAAAGTGTTTGCGAATCAACGTAGATTTTGGGAAGGCTGATTTGCCGACTGGGTGGAAGGTTTTGGGTGAAGCTGTACAGGGTAAGTGGCTGGAAGCTGGTTTTGGAAACGAACGTAATATAGGCGGCGCTAATTTGTTGAGAAACACTGACATAGGCAGATGGAAATTAGAACAACGCTAGCGCCGTGCTAGTGTGAATTGGTCCACAGAAACGAATATTCATGTATTCTAGCCACAGCCATTCCTCAAAACACACATTCAAAGCAAACCAGTTGTGAAAGGTTGAGTTTAGAGGTTGAGGTGTCAGTGTGCAATGGGATTTGATGTGAGCTTGGTTAAAGATGTAAGTTTCATTTAAGATGAAGTATTAGAGGCTTTTTGAAGGATAACTTCATATGCATTATGAGGAGGATGGGCTTTAGGATATTCTACATGTTGGTACAAGATCAAAATCATTGTTTAAGGCTACTGGAAACTAAATATTACATTGAGAATACCTACCAGCAAAATTTAAAAATGTATGCACACATTGGGGAAATTGTTGCTTTACTTTGTGAACCATGCTGTTTAACTTCTGAAGAGAATAAATCAAAATTCCTAACATCAATAACCTGAACAACCAATGTGCATGACACTATCAAACCACCTAATTGTACCAAGCTACTACTGATGCTTGGTATTCTCCATATATCTACCAACCCAAAGTGTGAATTCCTGTACTTAAATGTGTCACATACCCTGATGTACTAATATCTGGCCTTCCATGAACCTGTATTTTTTCGACCTCAAAATGTTGTGCCAGTGCTCAAAAAGGATTATTGTGCTTAACTGGTGACTGGCTAAGGCCTTCAGCAAGCATTACAGCAATCTCACCTGAAAACAAAATTAGGTTGAACTGTATATAGGACAGACAGGTGATTTCCGTGTGCTTGAGACCAAAAATATATGTGTTCAGTATGTTTTTCAAAGTGTCCCAGGGTTTTAAAAATATTGATTGGTGTAGGAGGCCCCGTAGCTGTAGCCAAGCCCTAATACGCTTTCCACATGCAGAGCTTATGGTACCACAAAAGGGGGAAATATTTTTAGTTTTGAGATGATCCTCTTCTACAAATTTCTGGGCATACATATGTATTGCATTATGTTAGTTGGGGGAGAGGAGGGCTTGTCCCCTCTGTGGTAGAGCCCACTGGGTAACACTTGTCCAATCTGTCCTAGCTTTGTAACTGGTAACTTGATCTATGCATGTATGTGTATTTACATAAGTATATGTATGCACATATGGTATCATACATGGGCATCTGGGCATCAAATGGGTGGAATCTTCTGACTCATATGAGATACCCAGGCTTGAATCCCCATTGCACCATGGTCTGTAGCATCCACAGACATCATTTTGACAGGGGGAGGAGACTAAGCCCAGAGCTAGTTACCCTAGTCTTAGCAGCCCACCATTTTTAGCAGACTTTAATAGCTCCTTCCTAGATTTTCTGGGATTTGACTGCAAACATGGCATGCTGAAGCCTCACCAAGGTGTAATTTTGCATTATATGCAACAGCTAATACTGTAGGCTCAGAAGGTGGAACTCTTGGTTTACTTCAATGCACGTGAAACGCTGAATTTTTCCGAAGCCCCTTTGCACGAAGGGATCAATGTTGGGAACTCACAGGCCATGTCTGTGTGCATGGGTTGTCATGGAAATGACATGAGTGCCAGTAAAGCACCAAGAGGGGCAGTGAGTAAAAGTGACAGTGTGTATGGTGGTGAGGGGATAGGGGTGTATGGGTGGGAATGGGGGAGGGGAAGGGGCCTACTCCGCGTTAAGAGATGGGGGACTCCACCCCCTCCTCTCAGGGTGTGCCACGTGTCAGCAGCCCGTGGGTGTTAGTAGGGCCGCGTGCCATCTAGGACAGTCGCGAGCATGCCATGAGTGTACACCACATCATGCATCTTGTTATCCCTTTCTCAAAAAGTATCCGCACTCTTTACCGATAAGGTTTTGGATTTTCAAGGCATGGAACTGACGACTTGGCCCCCACTGAGCATCCATTCCCCCCCCCCCCCCCCCCCCCACCATGACGCTTCAGTATCCCAGGCTTGGTTTCAGGCTGTCGGCAGTGCGGTGGCGATGTCTGGAGGCGACCGCGCCCAGATCAAGCATGACTGGTACCAGACGGACCAGGACGTGGTGGTGAACGTGCTGGCCAAGGGGCTACCGGCCGACGCGGTCAGCGTCACCATCACCGCCACCGCGCTGAGCGTGTCGGCGCGTCTGCCGTCCGGCAGCGAGTACAGCCTCGAGCTGGACCTGCTGCACCCGGTGCTGCCCGAGCGCTCGTCGTGGCGCGTGCTTGCCAGCAAGCTGGAGGTGAAGCTGCACAAAGAGGAGGCGCACCGTTGGTCGACGCTGGAAGGGGACGGCCGAGCCCCGTCGGTGCGGCCGGCGGCCGGTCAGCTGCCGCCGGCCTACACCAGCTCGGCGCCGGGCGGCCGCGACTGGGACGCGATCGCCGCCGACATCCGCCGCCAGGAGGAGCAGGAGAAGCCCGAGGGCGAGGAGGCGCTCAACAGCCTCTTCCAGAAGATCTACGCCGACGGCTCGGACGACGTGAAGAAGGCGATGCAGAAGAGCTTCACCGAGTCGGGCGGCACCGTGCTCAGCACCAACTGGCAGGACATCGGCAAGAAGAAGACCGAGATCAAGTCGCCCGACGGCATGGAGTTCAAAAAGTGGGATTAAGACGGGGGGGGGGGGGGGCAGGTCAGGCGAGGACGGATGATGGGCATGTCCGGTGCGACACCTGTCAGGATATTGCGCGTTCAAAGTATGCTTAACAGTTCAGGAGAAACACCACAGCGTATTCTGTGTCATGGTGCATACCTGCGGCCCACTAAGCGCTGCGGTGGCGCAGGCACGACGGTTCCCCGTGCACGCATCTTGTTCTGCCGCGCGAAGGCTAATCCTCGCACGTCACAATTAGCATGCTCCCGGGATCGGGCTTACGTGGTTTCGCCTTTGCACGGCAGAATTGTGTGTTTCATTGATTCTTGTGGGAGTGGATTGTTCAGCGAGGCGTGCTTTTGTCATTTGCGTTGGTTCATATTACCGGTTCCGGAGTACCCTCATAATCATTGCATTGGGCTGACACCGGTTTGCCACAAGCACCTTTACTAATATATGAGGTCTACCCAAATTTCCCACCTGGTTTAGAAAAGCTCCGGAACGGGAAGGATCAACGCGGTAACGTCGCAGAAAGTGACATCGGGAAGCGTGTCCAAACAAGGCCACAAGTACAGCATAAGCTGATGAAGGGCACAACCGTCAGCAAAGTTAAGTCGGTTAATGGACAAGTGCGTGCTCCCTGACAGCGTGACCGTCACAGACAAACATATGGATGAGTTTTTACTTGCTTGAACGCACTGCTCTCTCTAGTCATTGGAGTCCTGAGCCCTGTACCTTTTGGGCAGATCTGACTGTTTCTCATACTTTGCTGTCTCCATGATTTGGGGAAATTCACTGGACATGTAACCAGCGGCACTAGGTACGATCCCCGAGTGGGCACATTGTTAAGTCTGGCTGAAATAGTCAGCTGACAGCTGGCCAGTAGGGACCAATGTAGGCCTGAGGTAAATGTGCCGGCATTGTGTAGTATGTAAAACCCTTCGCATTCTTGTCTGGCAAAGAGGTGGAGGCAAAGATGTCTGCTGAACTCTGTGGCACGGCTTGGGCAGTCAGTTCATGGTATATGTAGCAAGGTATGTTGAACCCAGAGACTCTCTGCAAGCTATTTGGAACACATTTGTTCTGCAAAGTACTAAAGATCACAAGAACACACCAGTACCAAAGAACACACAAAGTACCAAGGATCCACCTTAAGTTACCCAAATGTTAAGGAAAGATGTTTGTAACAATTATCTCTCCCCACACTCAGGAGCTGCATTATAATATTTGGGGGTTACCACAGCTTGTGTCACTGGTGCCAAGCTCAAAGAGCATGCCACAGAAGGCTGGTCAGAGGGTGGGGAGGACATCTTAAAAGTACTGAACAAATATATGTGATTTCACATCCACTCATTTTGCATGAAATTTGAATGTGCCAAGTGAAAGCTATGAAACAAGGCAAAAACTGATATCTTGAAATACATGACAAATCTGAACAATGACTGTAGTACTGATTCCAAGTATATCACCAACCTGACTTGCAGTTGTACCTTCAGTACATCACATACATTTGCTGATAGATAGGCTTATACCCAGATAATGCTCACTTTGGCTACCCAATCATGTGAGCTATCTTGTGTTTCACAGTCTTCTAACACATTGTCTTCATAAACAGCAACAAATATTGTCACACTTTATTACAAAACCAATACACAACTTGACAGAAACATTAGGAAAATGGCATGGTTTCAGCAGACAAGTTTTGGCAGACAACTACAAATGCAAGCTTCCTTTATCCTAGCAACCATAACTTCATCATCACTTTGAAACTGGTCTGCAAATACCTTTCTGCACATTGAGTTGCTGAATATGAAGAAGCTGACAATTCACCTGTAAATTACATCCACATCAAATTGTTTCATCAAAGCTTTCAAAAACATGTAAGGCTTCAAGCATCAACAAGATCCACTCCTGCTTTCTGCTGGATGATCTTACCATAGCCCCCACGTCCCACATCATAGTCTGCACGGTACTCGTCTCTCACCTGTCCACCAGATTTTCCTCTACCGTACTGTCTCCCTTCCACAAATCCTGCATCAAGATCTGTCCTGATCACACGGTCATCCAATCTTGTGCCATTGATGAACCGCATTGCGTTATCCAAATCTTGGCGCCTGTAATATTCAACAAAACAGAAACCGCAGGGAGTCTTCTTGAACTTGTCCAGGCCCATAATAATCTTTTTGACATCCCCGCACATTGAAAAAAGTTCATGTATCTGCTCTTCTGTGGTGTAAAAGGACATGTTTCCAATGTAGAGGGTTGTGGACATTTTCAGCTGTCGTTCTTGCTCCTGGCGTGATCCCTTGAAATGCTGATCTCGGTAGGCACTCAATTCGATGGCCATCTTGAAGTTCCAATGTGCAGGTTCCAACAATCAAGTTCGTCCTGCACTTTTTTCCAAGGAAAACGTGTTCCTAGACTGAATCACGTACGTGGAACGCTGCTTGCTCGCTTGCTGGTCGCAAGCCTTGAGCTCTTCGACACGGCCGGCGATCAACGGGCTATGAATGTAACGGGTATCCAGTGTACTCTTCGCTTCTATATCGCTGATCACACGTAGACAGAAAGTGAATCTGCACCCGAGTTACAGGGATCTGTCGACAGACATCAGACAATGTTCAACAACGCACAGCTCGGACGCTCAGCCGCCTCGCCTTCGCGAGATATTTTCTGCTTTTGCGTGCATATACGGAGCGGCAAAATAAGTGCCGCGTTAGTAGCGAACGATCATCAGCTGACGGTTCCGGAAAATACAGCTGCTGTGGTTTCGGCAGGACAACACTACTTCACCGCCATCCATTGCACCCAACTCCAAACTACGGAATTACAGGTCAGACTGTCTTCAAACCAGCACCAATCGAAAGCTAATGTGTGGGTTTATCGGCCGTTCTGAAACTGGTGAAGCCAGGTCACCATCTTTGATTTCAAAAACCGCCTAAGCCACTTTAGAAGATTGCAGACAAGTCCAAACTCGAAACCACTCGACTGCTTGACTTGAAAACTGCTTGAAACTGTTACCAGAAGATAGACCGCATGCAATTTTATCAGCTGTTCTGAAACCGGTGACCTCAAGAACGCATGCAATGTCATAAGCCGTTCGGAAACTGGTGACCCCAGGTCACCATCTTTGCATTAAAAAGACGCCTAAACCGCTTTAAGGCATGGCAGTGAAGCCCAAACTCAGAAACTGCTCGACCGATCTGCTTGAAACCTTTATCACCCTCGGCTGAGCGGTTTCCGAGTCTGGACTTGGCTGCATTGCCCTAAAGCGGTTTATGCAGGTTTTGAAGGTGAATATGGTGACCAGAGGTCACCTGTTTTAGAACTGCTGATGAAATTGCATCCTATCTGTTTTCTGACAAAGGCTTCAAGCAGATCGCTTAAATGGTTTCTGAGTTTGGACTTGGCCTAAAGTGCCCTAAAAGTACCCCACAGTGGTTTATGCGGTTTTTAATGTGAAGATGGTGACCTGAGGTCACCAGTTTTAGTACGGCTGGATAAATCATATCCTCTCTATCCTCTGGTAAAGGTTTCAAGCAGCTCGGTTGGGTGGTTTCCGAGTTTAAACTTGGCTGCAATGCCCTCAGATGGTAGCCTGATGTCACCAGTTTCAGACAGGGTAATGAAATCGACACGCTCTTTCTTCTGGTCAAGGTTTGTAGCAGATCAGTTGAGCGGTTTCCGAGCTGGGCTTGGCTGCAATTCCTTCAAGTGTTTTATGCGGTTTTTGAAGGTGAAGATGGTGACCTGAGGTCGCTAGTTTCCGGACGGCTGATAAGACCGCATGCACTCTATCTTCTGGTAAATGGTTCAAGCAGATCGGTTGGGCGGTTTCCGAGTTTGGACTTGCTGCCATGTCCTTAAGTGTTTTATGCGGTTTTTGAAGGTGAAGATGGTGACCTGAGGTCACAAGTTTTAGAACAACTGATGAAAATGCATCCTTTCTATTGTCTGGTAGAGGTTTTAAGCAGATCGGTTGAATGGTTTCCGAGTTTAGACATGACTGCAGTGCCCTAAAGCGGCTTAGGTGGTCTTAAAAGGTGCAGATCGTCACCAGTTTCAGAATAGCTGATGACGTCGCATTCTTTCCATTTTCTGGTAGGCTTGTAAGCAGGTTGGTTGGGTGGTTTCCGAGTTTGGATTTGCTGCCATGTCCTGGAATGTTTAATGCGGTTTTTGAAGGTTCAGATGGTGACCTGAGGTCACCAGCTTCCAAACGGCTGATTAAATTGCATGCGCTCTATTTCTGGCAAAAGTTTCAAGCAGATCGGTTGAGTGGTTTCGGAGTTTGACTTGGCTGCAATACCCTAAAGTGGTTTATACGTTTTTTTAAAGTGAAGATGGTGACCTGGAGTCTCCTGTTTTAGAACCGCACATGAAACTGTATACTGGCTTTCGATTGGTGATGTTTTGGAGAAAATCTGACGGGTAGTTCCATAGTTTGAAGTTAGCTGCATGGATGGCGGTGAAGTAGCGTTGTCCGTTTCGGCAGGCTAAAAGGCCGATGTTTTCCGATGGACCGTTCCAAAGTTGGATTTTGGTTATTCTGGGAGCTGTGCACTGCATGACAGTCATAATTGATCGCAAAGCCTCCGTGATTTTGGTGAACCGGTTTACCTAAAGTTTTTTTGGGGGCAGATCGAGACAAGAACAAACACATTAAAAGCCTGTCAAAACGTACTAAACTATCAAAATACCCAGAACTGTCTAAAATCCGGCTTTTGCCTTCCCGTCCCCGCGTCATTGGTCATTGCATCTCACAAAGGAGGTTCCGCTCCTGTCTAAGGCATGCAGTCAAGGAAATATTACAGCGTGAGCGAGCGTATTCGGCCGATGGAAAGTTATTTGACGAATTATCATCTCTGTCATAATGTTCCACGAAAATTCTTCGTTCACATTCGGCATGTCTGGAAATTATCCCTCGGTTTTGCCCACACGCACCGTGCATATTGGACGATCATGGCAGGGCATGACAAAAAATGACATCAGACTTGCCCGTGGTCCGAAGTTATCGGTTCTCACTCAGCACGGATGGCAATTTGCGGTAATCATTTGATAATTATATGTGACTAAATATGATTATTTGTGAAAACTATCCGCGTTATTAGCGCCAAACGCCATTCTTGAGAATTTTCTAACATTACGGGATCCGAGATTAGCTGCCGGCAGAACACACCCAACGTTCTCATTATAAATGAATTACGCCCAAACTCCATCAACATATTGTGTTAGGGCGACAGTTCGAGTATCACCGGAAAAGGGGGCCATGTGAGCACGTGCAAAAAATGTCAGCCAGAAATACCTTCCCATGATTTTAATGGAGCAATTGACGTGCTTCACACAGGAGCGACCCAACACCACACGGGACGTTCCGCAACCAACCTTGGTTCAATGTTCCTCACTTTCGCTTGTACAATAGAAGAAAATTAATGGCGACGTATTTCATTGCCCATTGCAACTGATCGAGCTGCGTAACGTTTTTGGCCTGGTACCATAATGTAGCCCGAGGTGTGCTGCAGCCACCTAAACCTTAACAGCCATCGAATATTTTTTTCCCGTCGCTACGCGCATGCCCACTGCCTTGCATCCTCGCATTGATGTGAACCAAAGTCGCCGACCTCGACACCGAACCACTCAGCACACTTCTCGTGCAGTGATGCTGGCCGCCCTCCGCGCGGCGCTCCTTCCAAACGCAACACCGACCGTGTCCGTACAAGCAGTGGGTGGATGTATTAATAATAATTCGACAGACTCGAAGAGAGTAAATACCACTTGCCCGCCGGTGCCGAACGGCTCAGCCACCGGGCGCCACGCAGAGCTGACCCAACCGTGAACAGACTACAAAATCCAACGCCCGGAGCGCGGCGGCGGCGCGCGCGCTCGCGCAAGCTTTGGTTACACATCTCGTCAACATGGTGGGGCCGTCCCCCTGCGGCCCTGTATCACAGGTGCGCCGGGCTCACTGCTGCTTGAGCTCGCGCCCGATGCCGTACTGGATGATCTTGCCCCAGTCGATCTTGGAGCGTGTCACCGGCAGCTGGCGGCGCAGGGCCTGCCGGAGGACGGCGGTCAGACGCGTCCCACCCGTCACCATGGCAACGCACAGACAGGGTCTGGTCACGGCACGGACGGGGTAGCGTCACGACGCGGACGGGGTGGCGCTACGACACGCGCAGGGGGTAGGGCCACCATACATAAGTAGTGTGTTGACAGGGTAATGAAATGGACCTGTATGCTGACCCTACAGCTGTAGGGTCAGTATACAGGAGCAGTGCTCTGCCACAGGAGTGCACTGATGCCGGAGTAGGGTACTTATACAGGAGTAAGGTACTGGCACATGATTAAGGTACTGCTACAGGAGTAAGGTACTGATGCAGGAGCGTGTACTGATACAGGGGTACGGTATTGATACAGAGGTAGGGTACTATATAGGAGAAGCATACTGATAGTTACAAAGCTGGATTATGGTGCAGACGTAGGAGAGCCTGGCAGCGACATAGAGTTGAATGACAACAATGGTGCCATGATACGGAGTCGGGTCGTGGCATGTGAGCGGGAGAGCGGGCTGTGATAAATATGACTCATGGTACACTATGGGTTTGGTCATGAGCCTCATTGCTGTGATCACACTCAGCTGGACGTTGACCTGAAAATGGATGTCAACGTGTCCGTTTCAAGTTGCAAGCTTTCAGTTGCATAGCAATAACTGCGTAACTCTCCGAATCGATCCATGCATATGAAAGATCCAGCAGGATGCGACTTTCGCATTCTCCTTTTGGGCAGCGAACACCACGGAAATATCGCAAGGCGAACCATGACGGTAGCAACCCCCTTCGGCCCCGAAATAGACGCAAAAGACAGTACTTGCAGTGCAGGGCCGTTTGACCAAAAACTAGGAGTTCGGGAGCGACATCGGGAGCCTGCGTCGCACAACGCCTCCACCAGCGCCACGCTCGGTACCATTCCTCGCCCGGTGGTCGTGTGTTCCGCTGTCCTGCATGAGCGCATGGCGGAATGGAGGGAAGAGCCGTTCTCAGAAAACCGCGACACCGCGTCGCGCGCATCCCCACCTTGAAGGTGGTGTCCGACATGGTCTGGTAGTTCTCGCAGATGGCCGTCTGGTAGTCGTTCTCGGACGTCTCGATCAGACGCACCACCTCCTTGGCCGTCTGCGACTCCGTCTGCGCGCACGGAACACATACACACTCAGGCGTGACCAGGTCCCTCCTGCTGGTGTTCTCTGAACGGAAAACCTGGACACTGAGCAGCGGCTCGCGGGACATGAACAGGCACCTCGGGACACAAAACCACACAGCCGCGCACCTATTCAACATGAGCACGCTGTGGCGGACCATTCATGTAAACGGCTTGACAATAAGTTATTTCTAGTTGCACATTCAAACGTTTTTTGGGCCTCCCGATTCATATACTATTCTACACAATTATTATTTATTTTATAGTTATTTATATACATATATATGGTAGTATATATGGTAGTATATATAGCAGTATTTATAGCATATATATATATATATATATATATATATATATATATATATATATATATATATATGCATATAGTAGTAGATTCATATACTATTCATGTACTTTTCCCGCTGTGTGCTATTCGTGCTGCAGCATCTCAACAAGCAAAGTGTTGATTTCACCACACCCGGACGTCTGTTATGCTCCGCTGATCTGCTACATTAGGAAGGCTGGGATACAGGGAAGCAGCGTGCCGTGCCAGCGTGAGGGGAGGTAGGTATTCATGTCGTAAAGGCATCGCGCAGCGCGGCGCAATCCACGTATGCATGACAACATTCACCTCGATTTAAAAACTGTTGGAGCGAAGAAAAAAAAACTGTTTTTGAAGCACACAACGTCTCCTCGTTTTCACGACCAGCGCCCTATTCCATAAGTTATTTAACTGCATCTCCTTTTGATGAGAGCCAACTGCATCCTTTCCACAAAGCACAGCCTTAATATGGTGCACCGTTCGCGTGGCACACAGGTTACACGGCAAGTACCCACCTGTAACGAATATCAAACACGTGACCGATGACCAGACACCAACGCGCCGCAGTGGGCCATTCCCAAGGCACAAACGGCACACATATTACCACTCATGCGAAAAACCACAGAGCAGCCTGTCACGCAGAGCTCCAGTTGCATCACCTCAGCGGACGTATGTACTCAGCTTAATTTGAATTTCGCGGGACGGAGTGCCATTCCCACTAACAGAGCACCGAGCCGGTCCCGAATCTGTCCCGGGACGACACAGAACACTTCCCCTCGAGTCCCACTCCGGCTCTCGTCGCGCCCAAAGCCCGGCAATCAGGTCTCGAATGACCAATCCCAGCATGATTTGACTGCGGTTTGCTCGATCCGAGAGCTGACCGCGACTTGCGACGACAGGCGGCGCAAGTGCAGTCATGCGGACACGATCCCGACGAGACAACGCCCACAAACCGCGGACCGAGGCGATCAGTCGTCAGAATCAGCAGCGCCGGCGCCGGCCGCCGACCCCCGCCAGCCAGACCACGCTCCACTGCACTCTGAGTCCCAGCGCCGCCGCGCCTTCCGTGCAGAGCGTCCGCACACCTGAGCATTCTGACGGCGCGTCTTCACCAGCGGGCGCGGCCCGCTGACGGGGCGCCTTCCGCGCAGAGCGTCCGCACGTCTGAGCATTCTGACGGCGCGTCTTCAGCAGCGAGCGCGGCCCGCTGACGGGGCGGCGCGGCCGGGGCACGGCCTCATCGGCTCACCGTCACGACGGCGCCCTCCTCGGCGTCCTTGGACGAGACCAGCTGCACGTTGCCGTCCTCGTAGTAGTGCACCTGCACTTTGAGCACGCCCTTGACCTGGGCAGTGCCGCCCGGCGACAGGGTCACCGTCCACTGCGACCGCCAGCGGCCGTTCCTGGCGACACCGCAGCGCGCTTCGTCTCAGGCCGGTGGGGAGCGGTGGTGTGTGTGTGTGTGTCGGCGGGGGGGGGGGGGGGCAACAGTCTGAGCCCCAAGGCCATCGACGGAGACATGAGGACTTCAACCTAGTTGGGCTGGTGCGACGCCCGGATCATTCGTCAGCATGCTACACATTATATCCAATAGTTTCCTAATCAACTAACGTACCTGTTTGAGGTTAATGCTACTGCTACTTTTCATCAGCGGCGCACTAAGCATCGGCGGGACCGTAACATCGATTTGGGGCAGCCCGCCGGCGACGCCCCAAGCTAAGTATTGCCGATGTTAAGCCGACAATGACGTCATAACGACACAACCAAACATGACCCCAGACGTGGCGGCAATCGGAGAAAGCCCCAGTTAATGCATTCGCGCCGCGAGTGACTGCGACGTTAAGGCGGCACACTGTCGCGACGACGGCTCGCCCAGCGTTATCAGTGCCGCCCGTGCAAAATCATGGCAGGAACGCCGTCACCTCGGTCAACACTCCCCACGTATGTGCCCACCCCGCACCATTATCGTGGCATTGGGGTCTCCAGCGCGTTGATAACCTTCCCCTATCACAGTAAGTCCACAAACAGCTAGTGGATGCAGCGGCCGACGGAGCGCCGGACCGCGGCAGCCCACGTGACTGAGCCGGCGCCGCACTGACCAGAAGTTCTTGGGCTGGAACTGATGGTCCTCGATGCAGGCGACCAGCGTAATGGTGCCGTCGGAGGCGTGGCCAAACACGGCGCACGCGCCGTTCTTGTAGTGGTCGTCCGTGTAGGCGGTCATCTCGACCTCGAGCGCCCGGCGCCACGGCTCGGCGGCGCTGTCGCCCTCGTGCGGCTGCCGTCACAGGACGGCGATCAGGAGGGCTCCGCGGCGCGGGTCACAGGTCAAGCACAGGGTGATCAACTGGAGGCAGAGGTCCAGGACCTTGAAGGCCAGGCTTTGGATCTGCGGACTTAAGCTGCTCTCCTGGGTGACTATCTCAGGCCTGGGAACATGGTCAGCGAGCATATGTTCCACTGTGTTATGGGGTCAGGGAACCTATGTCAGGGTACCAGGTCAAGGAACCTCCAAGGCTCGAGTCAGGAAACTTGGTCAGGGTATCTGTATCATCAGTCTTGGGTCAGGGCTCTTTGATCAGCGCCGGTAAGCAGAGTCGAGTCGTTTCTGGGAATCCACTTCGCCACTATCAAATTTGTCAAAGACAGCCCCCCCCCCCCCCCCATACAGGAATCCGACCGATGAGAGGAATGCGATCACAAACGCAAATCTGATAACCATGTGAACAACATCACAAGCATCCCAACCCACATCATAATCACAGCAGCCATGCGTCTGGTGTCTGCGGTCGCAAGGACACAAACCTTGAGGTCCGACGCCTCCTTCTTCAGGTGGTCAAAGCGGAAGCTCTGCTTTGATCTGGGGTCCAAGTAGCGCGAGCCGCCCAGGTCGTTGAACTCGGTGATGAAGGCGGGGATCTCCACGCCAGGCAGCCGGACGGGCGTCAGCTGATCCTTGTTGTACTGCACGAACGCGCTGTCGTACAGACCCAACACCCCGTCAGTGTTCGGAGCAGACGCCGCTTCAGTAGCGGGTGGCCGGCCACGTCATCACAGGGTATCGCACTGACACCTGTTGGCCAATGACACCAGATGCAGGTCGCTGAGAGAGTGAACTGCTTTGTCTGCCCATTATCTAGTGACCAGCTGGCAGCTGGCCAGACAGGCTGGCATGTGGGGGTTGCCAGCTGGCAGCTACATGGTCCTGTCTGGAATGAGGCAATGCTGCAGCCAAACCTATCTGTTTAGCTGAAATTCCACTGACATGTAGTGGATTCCAAGCTCAGGCAACAATCCCCCGATGACATATACTGTAGGTCAAAAGCAGCCAATGCAAACAATGTCTGTACAATCCAAAGAGGAAAACTGTGAGACCATGAACTCTACAATATAACAAAAGTGATTATTCAACATTACAAAGTATTGTAAATAGTTTGCATGTATGGCTTTGGGTTCATAATATCTCCTAAGTATAGCTTGTTGTGCACACCCTGAATCCATTACCTAACTCACACTATCCAGTTCAAAGGATAATTTTGCCTCCACCCTTTTGCCAGATAAAATGCAGTGAGTTTAACATATCACAGGGTGGTGTAGCACAACTGCTTCAGGCAAGGGTTGACCCCAGGTGGCCAGTGGCAGTTTTTTAATTTCATTTCCATTTTTTCTTCCCACTTCCATTTTTCCATTTCACTCAAGACAAACAATATGCTCACTTTGGGACTTGCACCACTGCTGCTGGGTTATGGGCCTTGCAGTTTTTCTTTAGGCCACAGAGGCAGGTTTTTTGCCTCCTCAACCACTTTTTTATCTGTTGGTTTTGTGTGGCTTGCTGTGCTATTGTGAACAAGAATCATTCTGGACATATCCCAAAGTCTCAAGTTTTGTGCAATATTATTATCAACTATCAAATGCATTATAACCTGATAAACTGCTCTAAAAATCACCAATTTGGCAATTTTACCACCAATACCAGCAAACCTTAGTTGAGAAAGTGCCAAACAGACAGGTAATGGAGCCCATAAGCATGACATTGTATGTAGATAATTTGTGCAACTAACTAAAACACAGTTCAAATATCTAACTGACATGCTCATGCTAAATTTGGATGCCACCCAGCTGGTTTATGGAACAAGAAGAGAAGTGTACATGTGCTGTGTGTGCAATGTGTTTGTTACAGAAAGCAAACAACTCAGCAAAGGCTGGACTCCAAGTCAAGGTGCATTTCTACAGGATGATTGTGGCTGCAAGTGAGAAAATTAAACCAACTGAGAGGACAAACAGTGAGTGATGCAGTAGATGCCTTACCCTGATGCCCCCTCTTTCAGCAAATTGTCATTGTTGATCAAGTGCCTCACATCTGAAAATCATAGAGTTGTCAGTGGTCTGTTCAGAGGGTGGGATCTTACACAAGTAAGAACTTATGTTATCTGTGACAAGGCATACACCACAGCAATAATGGCTCTCTAAATGCATCTTTACCAAAGCCCACAACATAGCAACTTTCCCAAAATGTAAGCTGGCAGGAAGCATCACAATAGACATTTACCACCATCAACCAGAAATTATTCAAGCCAGAAAATGAGACATGGTGGTAAGCAAATAATGAGATGGGTTTGTGCATTTCCTACTTCATTATTTCCACTTACCATTGAAAACTTCATTGAACTCTCCAGGCGGGGAATGAAGAATGAAATCAGAAACAATGCGCACCTGTAAAGGGTTGGATGTGTAAGCAGAAGTCCAAACCATTGCATATCCAGTACCTGAACATCCCACTAATATCTAACCCTTTTTTACCATAAGTGGTACTAAAAGAAGTGATAGGTACACTTTGATTGGTTAAACAAGCACTGTATGTAAGTATTTATTTGTCATGACCCACTGAAAATATAATATCAAGTCAAATCAGGTATTAGAAATGAACTTCCATATTCATGACTGAAAACAGTTTCACATCATTAGAAGCTTAGCAAACTTCTGGAACTGGTACCACTTGGCAAACCAGTGGTCTGAACCAGAAAAAAATGCATGTTATGGTCAAACAAGTCTGGGATATCAGCAACATTGTGGCAACATTTTCAGCATGTGTATATTGTAAACCATAGTGCTCAAAGTTCTGCACAGTGTCACCACAAACTTCAGTGCATACAGAGCCAACATCATGTAGATAATAGTACATATATATATATATATATATATATATATATATATATATATATATATGTATGTATGTATATATGTAACAATTACAATGTAGTGTCATAGTTTAAAAACACAGTCCAATCTGGTTGGGTGGGTCAGCACACATGGATGAGAGGTTGTAACTTGGTGGCCTGTGCCCCATGCTCACATGAGCCAAGCTCAGGTCGGCCAAATTCTGCTGAACTGTTGCTTTGATTTTCCCCCATTTTGGGGAAGTTTTTTTTTGAACATTTCAAACATGAAAGGACCTTTACAACATACAACATTCCCATGAACACAATGTTCTCTTTGTGGTGAAATTGGTGCAGGCTGGTGTTAAACTCTGGAAACTTAAATTCATGATGTGTGCTGAAATTGTTGCAGCAACATATACTTGCCATAGCATTGCTCCAGCCCTCCCCCCCCCCCCCTCCACACACACACACACACTTTGAGAAGGATACTGGTCAAGCCTGGGAATAAAACCATTTTTTATTGCAGTTAAGTTACAATGACCTTTATGACAACAATTTTCCCAGACTAACCACTTTACTATTTTGTAAACAACATTCCTAAGGAGTAGTTATGCCATAACATTGAAAAACAAACATCTAAGCAAGTCCAAGCATTAAATGTTATATGTACATAAGCAAAAGGAATCAAGGAGCATCTCACCTTTTCCTGGTCCGATATTGGTTCGTCATAGTCAGTCATATTGCGAGCCTGTTATAACAACTGGGGTAAAAAAGCAATGCCTAGATTAGGTCTATTCTACGCGGGCACAGCAGCCCCAAATTATTTCTGTCAGAGTTGAGCGGCGACTCTTATGGAATTCGACCGTTTCCACACGAGGAACGTTTTCAGCAACTGGTTCTCCCCTCTTTAACGCCCCCTGGCAGTACACCCACTCGTCGGTACCAAATACCAAGCACAGCTTGGAGCGCCTGGGTGTGTACTCTGCGCGAAGCGGTGATTTCATGCGTCACGTTCGTCGCGAACTGATTGTGAGCTTGGCACCCATTTTGGTGAACAGCGGCACTAAATTCTTCATCTCTGGATGGTGAATGGAATTTGCGTGACTGTCAAACCACCGAGACCACTCAAAACCAAACAATAAAGCTTGGGATGAGGTTCATTATATAATAAGAACAATGTGTGCACTAGATATTTCAATGCCACATTAAAAATGACTCAGCTCAACCTTTATTTTTCTTCAAAGGGTGTGTCCCGTTGCGGGACGCACAGGCAATCGAGATGACGTGGGCTGCCGCTCCCATTCACCACCGCAGCCTTGAATAATCAAAGGCTGGCTGGAGCATATAACGTCGCTTGTCAAAATTGGATCAACCTTCTTTTTGCTGCCACGTCTATCAACATTCCCAGTTTCTTTACTAAGTACCTTTCTCCATAGTAGCTCCGCCCACGCATTCCGTACCACGCACTAAACGGAAATCCGCACGCTGGAAACGGAGAAATTCTGCAGCCTTACACCTAATAATATCCCGCCCACTGATCCGAGAGTGAGTCGGAAAGTCAGTCGATACTTGAACAGACGTTTCTGGATGACATCATCTGGAGAATAGTTGTTGTCCGCTCCAATCTCCCGGGCAAATCATTAGCGGACAGATCACATCAAGTTACCTGCCTTCCAATGCATTATTTCCTCGGAATCAATATCTATATAGCATAACAAAAATATCCTTTCCTTCAAGCGGTTTATTAAATATTTCTCCACAAAATAAAAACAAGCCCCACCAGCTGGGTCTCGGTGGTAGCAGACCAGCGTCACAACCAACCGGCTCTTCTGCTTTCCGGTCGGTTGACGGCTTCTGAGACAGCCATTGTCAGAAGACGCAGTAGGTCGGTGATGAAGAGGCTGCCGCCATAGTGACGTCACAGCGACGCTTCGGCAGTGCAGAGGGCACTCGGATGTCATTTTCCTCATTTGACAGGCTTCATGTTCCATAACCCGTCGATCAAGTAGTGGCAGTTGTCTACGCCGATGCCCTTGTTGATTTTCGTGCTGAAACGGGGACAAAGTGAAAGAAACTGAATGCAAATTAGCCTGCAGCAGGCAACATGGGCGTTCAAACCAAGAAATATCGAAAGCGATACTCATTGTGATACTCATTCTAAACACGGGCATGTCAGTTACAATGCAACGCGACAGAAAACATGAGCGTCAAACGCACGCAATGCCACATGCAATTCTGTTATTTTAACGCATACTTGCGTTAATGCACAATGCAACCCTTCACCGCGATTGCCGCAAAGATTATAAATCTACGCATCCGACAGCTATTTTCGTCAAGCACCTCTCGAGTCCAAACACCACGGAAACAGCGACTTATTTGAGTCACCCCTTCCCATAATTGTGAACTGCGCTTTCACGAAAAGGTTTCAGCACCCGAAGAATCCATCATCTGCAGATCACTCCATAGCAGACTACCGTACTCTTTATTGAGCCCATCTCACGCCACGCATCAGCCAACAAAGAGGCTGTGCAGACCCATCTTATAGCCCCACTCGATGACTCCACTCAATCAGCTGATGTCCCTTGCGGCAACAGGTGACATCAGCTGATCGCGGCCAGTCGGGCCCGCGTCAACCTCAGGGCCGCCAGCAGCCTCACATGTCGGCAGTGGACATCTTGGTGAGGCCGACGGCCAGCGCGTGCTGCTTGCCCTCGGCCATGATGGCGACGGGCGTCTTCTCGGGCACGGGCGTCATGCGCGCACCGGGCGACGTCAAGCCCGGGCACATGATGTTGGCGCCCGACAACACGAAACGGATGGCGCCCTTGTCCACCTGCAGCGCCGGCAGCAGGAACGGATCTGCCGAACGGAAGCGCCCGCCGCATGAGCCGAGTTAGTCGGACCCAACCATTGCCAGCAGCACTTTCCATTCACATGGGTTGGTCAATCCCCCACAATGTGATGATACAATGTTTTTTTCCTGTCGAGTATTGGTGAAATTGCATTTGCTACGATCACAGGAACCGGAAGAAATTGCGTGCTGTTTGTTTTGGTCTCACACCATGTATCCACGCGTTGGATTGCATATTATCATACAAAATTCGGCTCACCAAGCATTTGAGGTAAAGGTGCTGCCCAAATGGCCGCTGTCGAAACGTGCTGAGGTCACGTTGTAAACATCTGGGATTTTATGAATTTGATACGTGATTCGAGGTTCGTGCCCCGCAACGCAATTATTCTGTCATCAACCCACTGTGCATTTCACCTCTCTTGTCCGAGTGGGATAGCGCGAAGAGGGCCAGCCTGGGCCATTAGAGATGGCAATTGTGCGAGAAAATTGAAGGCGAATGATATGCCCAGCCTGTTTGGGAGCCTGCATCTCCACTGGCCAGGCTCGGCTGCGCGCATTCTCACCCAATCGGCCCGATAAGAGTTTACTCCAAATTGCGGCAAACTCCAAGTCAGCCTCATGCAAGACACAAGTTTGCTTTTAATGCATCAATTCGATTGGGTTCGATCTCACAGTAAAGGGGTCTTGTAACCCAGATACGTAGTTTTTCATAAACACCAGTCACCACCAGCGTACGCGGCGCCAATGACGTTGGAACCAAGGTCATTCATGTCACGGTTCTGCTACGCGCGCCGGCAAAAGTTCCAACAATGTGACGATACAGTGGTAGCTGTTGTGAGTGTACCAGCTGATCCTTACACTGGTGCAGAAGACGCAGGGTAGGCATCCACGGCCCGTCCCGCTGACGGAAGAACAACAAGTCTCCCGCGCTGTTTATCAAAATCTCTATGTGGTCATGACTGAAAACAGCAGGATTCCCAAAATTAGCTCATTTGAGAGAAAATTTACACATTCCTCCTATGGACTACTACATTTTTCAGGGCACAACTCACAGGTACTCTACCAACTGGGTGCACACACATTTTCTGAGTCCATACCCATTGTATTGTGGTGCCCCATAGGCGAACCCCTCTGTAACCGTCAACCATGAACAGGATGCCATAAATGCCACTCTTACTACTTCTGTAGCCCAAGACTTAGACAATTACTGGATGGGGCTACCAATAAACAATGTTTGAGGCACAGATGCATGACAATCATAACTATACTATACTATGCCCATGTATAGCACAACATGACTATACTGTGTATATGCCCATGAGTATTTCATGTATCAGTATGTTATTAAGACCATGGTACTGCATAACGGATGTGGGCAGCAGGCACAGCACTTAGCTGGAAGAGCTGGCGATCTGGCAGAAAACCATTAAGACTAGCATTTTGCTCCTTGTTCTTAACTTTGGTTGCAACAACATTGACCTCACCATTTAAGTATTCTCAGAGGCTCCTTCTTTGGCAGAATCTGGTCCATATAGTTCTCTATATGAGGATGCAGTTCTAAGATCTTGTTTCTGATGCCCTTCTGGACAGATGACTTAAGCTGCTGCACATTTGACACACTCTCTTTCTCATCAAACCTGGAACAGGTTAAATATCAAGCACTGCAGCATCCAACAGCATTCCAAACATAGCCAGGCTGCACCTATACACACATCAGGCTCAAAACATCCATTTCAAATGCAAATAAGACATAAATATCAGTGGAGCAAGCTGCATTTTGCCAGGGCTGAAGCACAGCAGGTACCTCTCTTAAGGTGTCTTACCTGGTTAACAGCTGGGTGAGTGAGGGTGGAACACAAACCCGCCCCCAGTGCTTTGTGACAGAATGCGATCATCTGTTTCTCACATTGTCATGTTGTCCCCCTAAGCACCTCTCCTGAACATCACTTATCCGATATCTTGCCCTTACATGGCCCACTAATTGCATCCCAATACCACAAATCAGAGTTGACTAAACTTTTGATAAGCCCCCAGCAAACTATGGAACATCATCACTATCAGTCAACCCTGTGTCTGCAGTTCTTCCTCAGTTCATACAACCACAAGTTTATTTGGACACCAGCTGTACAATGCCAGGTTCTAAGAAACTTCTGTTGTGTGCTCCATGACAATTTGGATTTGCATCTGTTCCTGTGTGCCTCTTGCATGTCTCACTCTGTGGCCATAAAAATACTTCTCTCCTGCAGATGGCAGCCTGTGCTCGGCATTTCTGGGTCAGTATGCATACTGATTTGCATATGGCTGAGAAAAGTGCATAAAATAAAGGTATATTATGACATAACTGTTACTGTAACATGGCTAACATGGTAACATGTTTCACCTTGCTAGCATGCATTGTAATTTAAAATAACATAGTGCATCCAAAATATACGTGAACAACTCATATAAAAATGAGCATAAGCCATGAAATACAACTCTGAGTCATCATTGTAGCCAAAGTAAGATAAACCACGCCATCGTGACAGAGCTGCACTTTTTTTTGGGGGGGGGGGGCAGGCTTTAATGGGCTGCCCCAACTGAACATGATCTATTCATTGTTTGGATTTACTTTAATTCTAAGCATATAAGATGGTACCAGTGATTTGGACCATGACATCATTTAGGAGCAAAATAAGCAATCAACAAGAATCTACTACAAAGTTACACACAATGCAGCAAGTTTGAAGCTAACACCAGGTATGTGCATGCCGCCACAAACAAGATCCCAGCATCCCATAAATATAAAACCACATAGGATCTTGGATCTGCCTTGGGATTCAGATACATGTCTGGCTAACACATCACAATCATGCCGTATTCTGACAGATACTTTGCATTGTCACCCCATCAATGCCAGGGAAGAAAGCTTACAGACTTACTTTTTAAACATTTTGAGATGGCTATGTGAGATCTGAAATACAGAAGGCATAATTAATAAAATCATGAAACAATTGTTTACCAGACAGCATAAGATGCATGAGAACTGTTACATGTTCTATACAACTTGCAACTTGACAATTCACCAAATATGGAAACACTAAAAATAAGCCTGACAAAATGCATGACATGACATGACATGACATGCTGAGCATACAGGGTGTAGCAGCATCACAGTGACAGTTATACTACACGTAAGTCATAAATCCAAGTACTCAGAGTTTGGCACTCAGTTGGCATCAATTTTTGTGCATGGAAAGCCACTAGAACCATAGAGGCAACAATACCCTGCAACATTTCAACACAACACAAAACTGGCTCACTTAGAGGCATTTCCGATCAGGCTTGGTCCCCTACGTTTTTCTACAGAAGTCAAAAACTAGTGTACCTGACCATTTGGAGAAAGGATTAACCATACCTGATCAAGTCACCTCTCTAAGGTTGTTTGCACACTGTTCAATCAAGGACAGAAGATTCGCGTGGGCCTGATCATCACAAATCTATGTACTCGTTGAAATATATAACGTAGGTTACCTTTCACCGCAGCACTCGTAATCACCCAACCACTCGCTTCTCCCAGAAGCCGAACAGCCGCTGCTCGCTCCCACACCAAACGTGCTTTGTGCGTCGCTTTTGTTCTCGAGCATCACAAATGTCTACTTGATCTGTGCATCTCCAGCTGATTTAGTGGTGTCAGCGTGAAGTGAGAAAGAGTTAAGCTTTCCTTTATTATCGCATTTTAGATGAGTTTGGGGGTCACAGTGGAGATTGGTTGGCCGCCGATTGCCCCATTCATCGATGCATTCATCGATCCTCTGCGTTCAGACCTCTCATTTAACCCAGTCTAGTACCGCTGCTGTCAGCGGCCGGCGGCTGGTTTCGAAGGGTTACAAGAAAACCGCAGTTTGTGCGGTATTCGCTCATTTAAATACTCAACATCATTTACATAGGCGTGCAATTATGTGCCTGCAATGATCTCCGCGGGCGGCTACATTAGCATGAGCGTGAGGGGGGCGTAACCTGCACGTAATGCGTGCGGGCCGTTCGAGGTGCGACGGCGGCGGCCGGCCAGGGGCTCCCCAGTGCGGATGTGTTTACGGCCATGGAGACCTGTAATGTAAACTTGCTCCTGCAAGTTGTGCTTCTGACCTTCCTGCGGCTGATTGCCGGGCCGATATCCCTCAGCGTTGTCGGTAAGTGAGCCAACTTCATCTTCCTATTTCATGGTTCGTGGACTAATTGTTTTGTTCTTCAGCGGGACTACGTGATGTCAATTCTCGTTCGTTGTTGTACCGTTCCATCGCCACCGTTTGCCACCGTTGTATCATCGTCTATCGTGAAGACACTTGCCTCGGAAAAGCAAACGTTCTGCCGGCCTTCCAGCGTATACCCGGGAGCGCAGTCTCTTGCTACGTGACTGTGCCTGTACCGATAATACGTAAAATTTCGGAGCCGCCGGGGTGTAACGTCTCGCTCTTTACACACATTGCCGCCCATCATATCACACAAGCACTCTTATTGACACATAGCAGCAGTGTTTCGACAGGCTTAAAGCACATCCCGGTCACAGCTCTCGCCTCAATTCAAAGACTGCGGATTGGGGTGTCCGTTGGTCCGCCCATGTGTCCCCGCCCACCCCGTCAGCTGCGTCAGCGTCTCGTCCACCAGCGAGGCGAGTCGCACGGGTCAACGCTGAGCGACACCTGAAAATAGCTGTGAGTCACGCTCGCATTCAGGTGCCGTTCCGCATTGTCCGCGCGTCGCTCTTTGCGTCCCGCCCGCCGGCCGGGGCCGCCGCACTGCGATGTGCCGCCTCCCGGCGTCAGTGCTGTCAAACCGCAGTCGGCCAGGTGTGCCGAGGCCCGATCTGCGCCGGACGGACCAGGCGTTCTCAGTTCGCCTTCGCACCTGTCTGAACCCTGGTCGTGTTGGCCGAGGCCCGACCTGCGCCCGACCGACCAGGCGTTCTCAGTTCGCCTTCGCACCTGTGTCTGAACCCCGACCGTGTTGGCCGAGGCCCGACCTGCGCCCGACCGACCAGGCGTTCTCAGTTCGCCTTCGCACCTGTCTGAACCCTGGTCGTGTTGGCCGAGACCTGACCTGCGCCAACCGACCAGGCGTTCTCAGTTCGCCTTCGCACCTGTGTCTGAACCCCGACCGTGTTGGCCGAGGCCCGACCTGCGCCCGACCGACCAGGCGTTCTCAGTTCGCCTTTGCACCTGTCTGAACCTCGCCCGTGTTAGCCGAGACCTGAACTGCGCCGGACCGAACAGGCGTTCTCAGTTCGCCTTCGCACCTGTGTCTGAACCCCGCTCATGTTGGCCGCGACCCTTCCTGCGCCGGACGGACCAGGCGTTCTCAGTTCGCCTCCGCACCTGTATCTGAACCCCAGCCATATTGGCCAAGACCCGACATGCGCCGGCGCGACCAGGCGTTCTCAGTTCGCCTTTGCGCCTGTCTGAACCTCGCCCGTGTTGGCCGAGACCCGACCTGCGCCGTATCGACCAGGCGTTCTCAGTTTGACTCCACACCTGTGTCTGACCCGCGGTCATGGGCCGGCCGGTGGCCCTCGCCAGCTGCCGGGCGTGTCCTGGTCGGGCCGCCGCCCAGTGGGCGCTCCCGACTGTGCAGAGTGCAGGCGCCGGCGCCCCGGAGATAGCGGGCAGGCGCCTGTCCCCCGTCCGTCGTTACGTCAGCTGTTTGTATCGGCTGGCGGTCAGCCTACGCCACTGCGGCCAGCGTCATAGGCCGGCGACCCCGCGGCGGGGCGGGGCGGGGCCGGCGCGCGCGCTCCGACAGGACGGTCCGGAACCGAAGCCGCAGTCAGGAGCGGAACACTCTGGAGTTGGAATCAGGAGGGTCAGGCGTGGCCATCGCCGGAGCGGACCATCACGGGAGTATTCGCATGCTCGGACCGAGGGCCCACGCCACAGCTGATGAGGACAAGAACGGTGTGCCCTAATACGCAAGGATGAGGATGAGAACATGACATGTGGTGTGCTCTGCCGAACATATAACTGACCCCGGGAGGGTCATTTCGTCTACAGGATCAACTAGAATTAAGTGCTGTTGAGCTATCAAGTAAAACGATTTATTTGGGGATTTCAATAAGTGATCGCCAATAGCGCTCCCATGGTGGCCGAGATCGTCACCAAGTCGACAGGGAGTTAACTATTCCGTGAGCATCATGCGCGACCGGCGCAGATCCGGAGTGAATTGCACGGCGCGTTGATCACCACGAACAATTCTGTCCATCCACCCGCCGGTCGCGCCGCAGGGCAGGCGGCGGCGGCGGCGTGCCGGCTCCGGTGTTTCGGCCAGCTGGCCGCAGGAGGCCGGACCAGTGAGTGGCGGCACGCGCGGGTGGCCCGCGCCATACCGTGGGCGGTGGCCAGCCAGCTCCAATTACGCGTCCCCCCTCCCCTCTGTTCCGACGCGGGTCTGGTCCGTGGCAGGCGTTCTGTCGGTAGCGGTACGCAGATCGTTAACGCGGGCAGAAAGGGCTGCAAACGCTGCACCGTGCCCCAAGCCGCTGTAGAAGTGCCGGGTCGCTGTCGGCACCTTAATGCTGGACATTCCGTGGCCTGACGTAACATGAGGTGGAGCACGCACCTGCGCGAGTGACATGCTCGGAGGCCCGCTGCTGCGGTTCTGTCCGCGTACGCCGGCGACCCTTCATTCCCGCCTGCGCCCCTGGAGCCGGACGTTCGGTCCGTCCGATCGCGAACACTTGACGTGATGATGAACACCTGGAGACCTGCCACGACACGTGGCGTCCCGGGCGGTTTCCGTAGTGTCGACGCCGCCGGTCACCACGTGTGTTTACTTCACAACTGAGTGATGCTGTTTATTTTCCGGGCTGCAAAAGCCGTGACAGCGGCAATCATCTCATCTTCAGACGGTGCCGACAGAGTACCCTTGCGATTGCTCTGGGGCGCTAGTTCGAGGCTGCCCGTACTTTCGAAGTCGGTGGACAGGGCAGAGCATTGTCCTCGCGCCCACTTAGCGGACCGCTGTCCGCGTCATCACGTGCGTAAGCGGCTAAGCGCTCCCAGTGACCCCTATAAAGTCGCTGCGCATACTACAGCTCTGCAGGTGGCGTTGTAACCCGGCGCCTGGCCAGGGCACAAGCGCCATTCCGCTTCGGACGTGATCGAGGCGCGTTTAGGGAGTGTCTTGCGCACCAGTTTTGAGACGTGACTCTTCTTAACCTACGAAAATGGAAACGTGTGACCGTCGCCTACGACCTGGCCGCTCCCCACTGCCCGCCTCGTCCCTCACAAGAGGCGCCCGGCCGCGACTAACCCCCCACCCCCCCCCCCCGGCCCGCAGGCGGCACTGGCGCCCGCTCCGAGCCGCTCGAGTGGCTGCTGGTGACGCTGGATGGGCCGTGCGAGCGCGAGCAGACTGAGCTGTCGGTGGTGCGCCGCGGCTTGCTGGGGTACGTGCGGCCCGGACCGCGCATCGCCTGGGCCTACTGCAGCGAGGACGGCGCCCAGCTGCTGGCCAACGTAACGCTGACGGCGCGCGACACGCTCCACCTCACCCACCTGCTGGACCGGCTGCGCGCGCACAACGTCACGCTGTGGATGGAGCGGCGCGAGTTCTCCGTGTGCTGCTACAAGCGGCGCCAGTACCGGCTGGCGCGGCGGAGCGCGGCGCCCGGCCGCCGCCAGCCAGCGGAGCTGGCCGTGCTGGCGGCCGTCGGCGGCGCCGCCGGCCTGCTGCTGCTGGGGGCGGCGCTGCTGGCGCTGGCGCGGAGGCCACGGCGCGCACCCGCGCCCACCGCCGTCCACTACTCGCAGGCGCTGCTGCGCCGGCAGCAGCCGGACGGGCGAGACGGGGACGTCGGCGAGGAGGAAGAGGACGTGCTGCTCGACATGCTGTCGCAGCCGCCGCAGCCGCGCGACGACGAGCCGGCCGTCACCAGCAGGGATAGCAGTGAGTTCTACTGAGCCGCGGGACTGGAGGATCACACTGTGACTGTGTGAGGCCCACTGTCGCCTCGCACCGCTATCGACAGCCGCAGTGTCTCGTTCGTCTGATGTTTCTCGGTGTTATGGTGCTTCATCCGTGCGAGAATATAAAACAGCTCTCACGCCTTTCTCCCGTCCGCGTTTATTGTAGACGCGAGAAAGACACGTGCAAGCTTAACGGTAGGACTTCTGGTACCTGGCGCGCGCTCCGGGGCCGCCGAACTTCTTGGACTCGCAGCGCCGCGGGTCAGCCACCAGCAACGAACGGTCGTACTGGATAAGGATGTCCTTGATCTCCTTCTTGGACGCCTCGTCCACGTCTGCCGAGAACAAGGCGGCCTCGGTAACAGCTGTCGGAAGCACCAAACGTGGAAAAATGCCCGACGCGAACAGAGCACTGCGCATGTATGATTTCTCTCGCAATTGTCCCAACAAATTCCCTGCATTGGTGACCAGTGTCGGAATTTTGATAACTACCTCTTCCAAAAAAAAAACAAAACAACACAAACACTGTTCCATCATATACATACCTGTTACCAAACGAGAGCCATTAAACGAAGGCATTCAGCAAGATGGCCACCGAATATTGCTCGGGAAAATTGACCCACATGAACCAAACATGGGACTGACAGAAATACAAATATCATGTGTGGTATAACTATTGCAGTCATGTCAGAGCATATCCTGCAGGCCATCTAGTAGTTCAAAGGTTTTAGTTGGCTGTAAACACCACAAAAGGAGACCTCACTTCTTCTCATTGCTGAAACGCGACGAAATCGGACCAATTTGCTGGCAAAGGCTACAGTTTCAACCCACTGCCGCAAACCATGCATTCTAGGATCAAGTATGAGTGCTATGTAAAAGCCACACTATGCTGGATAGGTTAAGCAAGTGATTTAATGCCCACGAAAGTAAACACAGCTTTCTATCTCCTTGACAAACATCAACACTCGGCGATTTCCCAGAACATGCTATGTAGCCTAATTCAGCTATAATTATGGCCTTTTTCAATCTGTCACAGGGCACAGCTATGGTCGAAGGCAGCCCCTGCGCAGGTTCGTAAAACGAGTTGGGGGGGAGAAGGGAGGGGGAGCTCAATGGCGAAAATATCAACACACTCCCAAAATAGCAAACAAAATGGCTTGTACGTGGTTTCGTCCCCCTGTATCCTTGAACTTGGGGGAGGGGAGGGCTAGAGCCCCAACTGAAAACGGATCCACACGCGTGGTCAAAGGGGTTTGTTTGCTGATCGATTCTGCCCCTTCTTTGACTAAAACACCAATATAATGTTAAGAGCAGGGACACCTCACCAATATTCCACAGACAAATATCCCGATAAAGAGTCACGGCTTCCAATACAATTCCGCAGCGTGCAGCGCACGCCTGCATCCGCCCCAGCAGCCGCGGCGCACGGCACACCCACGGCCCCGTGCTACTCACACTTCTGGTAGTAGGCCACCAGCGCCTTGGAGATGGCCTGCCGGATGGCGTACACCTGTGAGATGGTGCCGCCACCCTTGACCCGCACGCGCATGTCGACGCCGGCGAAGCGCTCCTTGCCCAGCAGCAGGATGGGCTCCTGCAGCTTGTAGGAGAGCGCGGCCGGCTGCACGAGCTCCAGCGGCCGCCCGTTGACCTTGATCAGGCCGCGGCCGCGCTTGCAGTGGGCCACCGCCGTCGCCGTTTTCTGCAACGGGAGCACCCACGCTTTGCAGCTTCCTTCTGGGTCGATAGATGGGAACACCGTCCAACGGCGGCGCAATTCTGATGCGTCATCTCTTGGATCACTGCTAGGATATCTTGTCAGACTTGAAATGGGCAAATGCATGCATGAAAGCAACAGGAAGGAGTGGCAGGGATGAGGTAGGCCGCGCCTCACCCATGCCTAATTACCAGGTAGCATCCACCACATGGCAATGTTGGAACACAATTAAATTACAAAGGGGTAAATGGACAACTTCTTGGATGCCCCTACACCACTGCCTTATAAGTCATTAACCATGTAACAATAGATCGCGGAGGTGGACCCACCCCACCACAAGCAATAGTGCTGTTTGACACCAAAAACCCTCTGCAATCCCCCAATCTGACAAAAAGGTCAATAAAAAGCCATCCTGAGTCCACCAGGATGCAAATTAAACAAGTAAGCTCAAGCAAACATATCACATTATCTATCATACCCTGGACCCTTCCACCAGTGCATCTGGCAATGTCCAGAATAGCATTGTGAGTTTTGTCTGAAGTGACTGATGGCATCACATACAACCATATTTTCAAATTTTTATCACCACAAACCTGGCAGATTCACAAGGACTTGGGTTTATTGACCACAGATTCAAGTCACAGGTGAGGTAAATTGACCAAACCTGGTCACCTACACAGCAGCTGGGAAAACATAAATCCCCTCTGATAGAGCTTGAACTGACTGAATCTGATAGCTACAAGACTAAACAAAATGACCTTTCCCTCCAGGGTGTTCTCTGAAAAATCCCTGTTTAGTATGTGCCTTTAATGCCAAATCAAACAACATGCAAAGAAAACTGACCACATCCAGTCTTGCAGAAATGATTCAATATCCCCTCATGGCATGTGTCCAGCTGATGTTTTTCAACAGGACTATATGATATACTTAAACAAAATGTCAAGAATGCCCTGAATAACTGGATATGATGACTGTGATCTTTAAGCCAGACTGAATGACTGCCATGCACCAACAGCTACCCTAAACTTCCACCTCCCAAGAGCAGATGCCTGTTTGCCTCTTACCTTGCGGCCAAACACCTGCACTGACTGGTTACCCGAGTCACGGGCCTGCAACAGAACACATAGTGAGTGCAAGCAACAATTCAATGGATGTCAGACTTAAGATGTCCAACCCGCCACTGAAACATGGTAGGTTACATAATAGGTTACAGCACAGTCTGCCTGGATCATAAATGAAGAAAATGAAGCTACTTTGCCTTGTCAATGGCAACACAAGTTGGTGACACAGTATCAGGGCCACTGCTGGGTCTGTGCTGTGGCCATGCCCAGAGTCATGTCTGAAGTGTACAGAGACCACCTTTGGCGAATTCAGGGACCAGAAAGACACTTTGGAGCATATGGGTGTATGTTTCTTCACACTATGACCATGTCCAGGCCATGCCAAGATGCTCCATGCTAAAGCTGCTGTGGGATTGGCACATGTTATGGCAGATAGTACAGGGTGGTGCTCTGCAAAATGTTAGATCCCCAACAGAAGAAAATGGGGGCACATTCATACTGTTGACGTAAATGTCATGGGCATCAGTGTACTTCAGCAAACCAGACAAGATGTTGGCAGTAACTTGACAGCCTACACTAGGCAAACTCACAGGCACCAATGAAAAGTATACCATGACAGATCAGTGCTTGAAAGAAAATCTATGCCCATGAGAAACATCACATAATGCATCCTGGCCAGACCTATGAAGGTTAACCACATACTCCAACACCAATTTCCTGAGCTGTACATCTACTGATATCAGAATTAAGAAGTATGAAGCCAGCAGGACCCCTGACTTCCTAAAATGGCCTGCAACACAGGGAATGGGCCTGGACAGGATGGGACAATATGTTAATGTACAGAATGGTTCAGGACTGGATGGGACAAGACAGAGTGGTACCAGATAGTGTGATGAGCCTACATGGGTCAAGGCAAGGGATTGGAAGACATCCCACAGGACCAGATGAAAATGGAAGAGGCTGGATGGGACTGGCTTGGGTTAGAAAGAACCAGACAGGACTGAACAACACCAAATGGGACCACTCCCAACCAGACAAGACTATGTGGGACAAGATGATGCTGGACAGGACTGGATAGCACCAGACAAGGCCAGGTGGGGCCAGATCTGCTCAGATGGGGCTATATGGGACCAGATGTGATCTGATTCTATCCAATCCCATTCTGTCCCAACCTGTTCCCTTTGGTCTCATACCTTGCTGTCTGATTCAGTCCCAACACATCAGGTTCTGTCTAGTCCTGTCCAGCCCCATCCACTACAGCTGGTCCTATATTATCCCAGCATGTCTCATCCAATTTCATGCTGTATGGTCCAGCCCCATTTGCTTTCATCTGGTCCGAGCCTACCACCTTCCATCATGCTCTGTCTGGTCCTGTTCTGCAATGTCTGGCTCTCCTTGGTGGCATCCAATTTCATCTGATCCTGTCCAGTCCCATCATCAGCCCCATTCTATCAGATCCAGTCCAGTTCTGTTCAAACTACCTCTTTCTAGTGCTGTCCAATCCACCTGGTCCTGTCTGGTCCCATCCATGCCACCAGATCTCATTCAGTCCCATCCAGGCCTATCCAGTTCAAATTAGTACAGACTAGTCCTATCTTTCCTAATGGCATTCCATCCAGTTATGTCTATCATAGTTTAGCATGGTCTAGTTTTGACTCAGCCATAGTAGCACCATTCAACCACTATTTTGATTCAGTCCCTCTGGTTCTATCCAGTCACATATAGCACTATTCTTTATCCTACCTCATCTAAAAAAAATCATATTTGATGCCTTTTAACCTCTTTTTGACTAAGTCCCTCTGGTTCTGTCTACTCCCATCCCACATCATTTGATCCTGTCTTGTCCTATTCAGTCCCATCAGCCCTAATCCAGCTTCATCAAGTCCTATGAGGGCACACTTGGTGCATCTGGTTATGTCCAGTTCTCTCTAGCCAGATAAGTTCTATCTAGTTTTAGGTACACTTGGTCCATCTGGTTATGTCCAGTTCTCTCTAGCCAGGTAAGTTCTATCCAATTTTAATCATCCATATAACTTGCATTCCTACTTGCATGCTGGGACCCACACATGTGAAGGAAAGTGCCCAGGGGCTATTAGTGGGAATAAAGACAGGTTCACCTAGATTTTATGATACCACTATCTCAGGCATTTAAACTTTCATTAACTTGACATCATCAAATGGCAACAGTACCACAGATTTCTTCATCACCTAGGATTAACCCCATGACTAATAGGTGAGGGTAAAGCACTTCACATTATCCTTTACAACATCTTAAGAGGGAATGGCTATTTCTACATATCTGGTACATCTATGCATGCCACTAACAATGGCTTGCATACTATACTTCATTAATTCAAGCCTTTAACAACGTGGAAAGCGTATGCCAGCAATACCTAATCCCTATGCTCTACTCAACAAATAACCAACAATATGTAAACATAGGGGATTTGAAGCCAATGTAGACATACCCTAATCAATGCAAAGATTCAGCAAAATATGGAACGCCATTGTGTGGAATTACATGATCAAATTCTAGCACATTAAGCTGTTAATGATGAACTACCTTAATCACAATAGGACCATCACCATCAATTGAGGCAAAGGTCCTTTCACAATTAGCCACTGATAAATTTCTAAAGCAGGGTGCATGAAATTAATGCTAAAATTCCACTGCATACATGCATTCGATTTTTTGGGACGAGCTCACATGGAAGTCCTTCCGAGCAGAACAGTCACTGCACCGGGTCACATTCGCGCTACATGCGTCGAATATGTAAACAAATTCACTGTAAGCGATACTGGGCACACGAAAACCACATACATCCTAGTGCGCGGATAGATTCATTACAAGCACAAAAGGCACCACGTGCACAAAGATTTGATACCTACATCACCCTTCATGTCGGCCATATCTCTGCCTGGCGGGACCTGCCTGGCAATCTTCGGAAGTTTACACGGAAAGGACAGCACGGCGCTGTCAAATATGTAAACTATTCTCTTAGATTAGCTCATGATGATATTCATAAATGTGTTAAGGTCTAAGGTATAAAAAATAAATTAACAGTTGCGGTGACGAACTTAAATAATGCTCCCCAGTATTCAGTGTTTAGATACAGCGGCAAGAGGGCAAGCAGCTGCTAAATTAAATCCCCTCAACTTGAAGAAGGAATGCAACAACATTCCGGAATGTTTTTTATCAGCGACTTTATGTGTAAAAGAAACAACCACTCGATAATGCAAAGTCAAATGCGAGCCATGACTGAAGTTGTGCAAATATTTTTCAACAATTGCTTTAAAAAACCTTTCCACTGCAGTTTGGAGCAGCCAGCGACGACTCCACTAATCTGCTGAACACTCGTCAATCAAAGTTAATAAATATTTTGAAAGCATTTAAGATCCATGCTTGCTGCTGCCCTTGTAAAGGGAGCATCCTCGGTGATCTTATTCCAGTGTGGAACACGCAAGGAGAGGCCGTAGAAGACGAGTCGCGACAGCATCCAGTACAGACGAAATTAGTCAAATAACACCCAACTAATCACGGCTGTTGAAAAAGTGCTGATTCGAATCAAGCTCATATCATTTGTTGATATGCACCCAGATGTTGATATTATTGCGACAGGCCACTGTCAGTATTTAGTATTTCAAATATTCGGGTGATCTACCGCATATCAATATACCTGCAAATTGGTAGCACCCGGTAGCTCTGCGTCAAATTTGAGACCACGAGGTTCGGCGCAGGGGATAGTCAGGGATTGGGTGCGCTCAGTTCGAGTGGTGTCCTGTGGGTTTCGAATAGGTTCATGCATAAGTGTTTGGCATAATTGTGGTCCTGAGAGATGTCACCAGCGAACCAGAATGATCCAAATGTTTTACCCTCCCGAGAAAACTCGGTTTTCAAGAAGATCGTGGTAAGTCGCAAACGTCTTGTCGTTTCTTTGGAGTGGTTAGGCGCCAATTTTCGCATTTTGAAGTGTCCATTTTCCAGATATCATGTTGAATGTACCCTCAGTTTATTTGCGAATTGTCTTGCTTTGTGCTGAGGCAGACCAGAAAAATTGCAATATGAAAACCAATTAGCAGTTAAACAGTATCTTGTTCTTGGTTTGTTTCTGCCCTTATTTTATCATGTGGCTGTGGATAGGCAACAAAGATATAGAATGTTTCTTTTCATTCTCATGAAACTTGCATCCATGGTTAGATGTCTTAGTGTACAGCTTCTTTTTTAGCATGCACAGTCAGGCATGGGGTGAGTCCATGATGGAGATAGCAGGATGGTCAGGTTTTGGCTTGTTCAGGATATGCAGTTTGGTAGAATAGGCAGTCGTAACTTAAGTTCAGATATGTTCATAGAGGTATCTATTTTGAATTGAATTTATGTTCATGACAAAAGAGACTGCTTCATAAAGGATGTGCTAGATTAGTGTGAAGCACTTCATGGCCTGTCCGTCATTGCCAAATCCTATCCCCAGATTACTACATGCGATTTGATTAAAATTCTTGACTGCAGTTCCCATGCATTGGAGCATTTGAATTATTGTGTGTGATATAGATTCCTGTGATAGCATAGCCAACTAACTCAGGTAAGAATTTCTTGATGCAGAGTTGGTCTCTGGAATCAAGCACTTCTGCCCATAAGCACCAGGGCTGTCTCACTTGGTCTGTGAGGATTTTTATGTGGAAATCACAAGTAACATTTTTCTGATGAAGACCAAAACTTTTGTTGTGTGGCAGGTAGGACTAAAAAGACTAATTATAACACACTACGCTAGTACCAACCTATTCATGTAGTAGTATGGTACCCCAGCAAATAGATAATGTTACATTTTAGCTCAGATTATCTAGCAACAG
Source organism: Pollicipes pollicipes (assembly GCF_011947565.3). Classification (NCBI taxonomy): domain Eukaryota; kingdom Metazoa; phylum Arthropoda; class Thecostraca; order Pollicipedomorpha; family Pollicipedidae; genus Pollicipes; species Pollicipes pollicipes. The sequence continues at coordinate 2,132,153 of NW_023596297.1, forward strand.
CAACCATAATCTAGCAGAAAATGTTATGCACCTGGATAATGTGCATTTAAACATTTACAACTGTATACTGCTAATGGAAATGTCCTGCTTTGGATTGCATTATGATTAAAAAGCCTCAATACATGTTGGACAAAATGAAATATGTTAGGAAATATGTGAACATGAGGTTTGTCTTGCTTCTTCTCACAAGCACATCCTTTTGGTGGTGTGATGTTGCTGGGACTGCAAATTCCTGATCCATAATCCCAAATGTGCTGTGCTGGCTGATAACATTTGTCAGTATAAGATTCAGTACAGTACTGATACTTCCATCTTGAGATAGTTCTGCCTGACAGTGGAACATGATTCCTGTCAGCCAATCTTTTTTTAACTGAAAGTGTTACCATCATAGGTTGACAATTGTTAATAGATTGTTTCTGTAGATATAGTTCTGACATAATGTTACCTACTTGGATAAGCCCTGATTTTTTGTAGTTGTGTCATAATGACAATTATCAAATTTATGGTTATATAAGTGCCCAATCTTGTAAGATATGGCTTGTTTTGCTGTGAGATTTTACTTCCATGACATGAGGTGTTTTGTCTGTTGCTAGCCCACTAGTGAGATCCTGTGCTAACTTCTTACATGGTAGCATAATGATAATATCTATGTTCATTATCAGCTGCATGAGCTCACTTGTTGGCTGTTGTGTTATCTCAATAAATATGGAGCCATGCTCTTAGAGAGGCAGTGCCTATTCACCTTTGCTGTCTGCCTGTGATCACATGGTGATGGTAACATGGTTCTGCAACAACACACAGGAAGGATGCTGGTGCTTAGGTGAATCTGGACAAATTGAGATTGTGGGTTTTGGTAGCATTATTTGATAGTCATTCATCATGGGAGCTGCCCCAGGCATTTGGAACATGGTTTGCTAATATTTAACCATCCAATGTTAAACTCCATATTCACATCTGACCAACTACTCTGTATCCAACTTTGTCTTGGCCAACCTTGCTGTATCCAACCTGGCTATGACTAGCTTAGTCTTGCCGAACCCAGTGAAAGCCAATAATGTTCTGTCAAAACATCATGTCCAGTTTCATCACATCTATGCAGGTTATATGTTTGTTCTTTATATGACATGCACACACACTCCACATATGCTATATATATATATATATATATATATATATATATATATATATATATATATATATGCATAATATGTATGTATATATACATACATATATATAATATGTATGTATGCATAATATATATATATATATATATATATATATATATATATACATACATACATGTCCTCAACTTCATTGCATGCCACCATCCTCCAATGTCCAGATGTACTGTAATCCTCAAGCTAAGCTGCTGCTGTGACAACAAGCAACTGTCCATTTTGGGCAATCGCGGCACATCCGCCGGTCCATGCCGGAACCGCCACGGAGCACGAGCACGGGCCCCCAGCACTCCCCAAGCCCATTTGGGAGCGCTGCGGGAGCGGCGGCGGGGCGCTGATCTCATCCCAGCCGGTGGCGCGCGGCGTGTTCGGCCGCTCTCCCGCCCTGTTTGACAGCGGTGCGCACGCTACGCCGTCGGATCGTGAGAAGTTCACTGGCGCGCCACACCCCCCGCCCGGTGCCAATTGGCGATGGTGTATCGCTCGAGTGCGTAGTTGTTTAGTGTGCCGTTCGCGTGGCGTGACACGTACTTTGGATAAGCTACTGACGGAGTGAGCGCGTGCCTGATGGCTGCCGGCGCCCACATGCGAAGTCATGGAAATAGATCAGATTTTCAGACGTGAGCATCTTGGTTGCTCGACACGGCATGGGTCGCCGGGTCCGTACCATAACACGGACGTTTTCGCGATCTTTGCAAGCGTCAGAGAGCACTGAATGGAAACACGAACTCTGAATGACGCGACGTTGGGGTGAAGGACGGACGATGTCTATTGCGCTGCCATCTACCCGCCAGTGTTTACCTGTTTTCTGGTTGTTTTGGTGCTCCCTTCCCGCCCGCGCTCTCGGCCGCGCCTGAGGTGTGCACCAGTCCCATCCTGTCGTTACCTCTATTCGTGCTCCGGTGCCAAGGTAGATGCCTTTGCTTCCAGAAGTGCTACGAGCATGAACCGTTTCCATCTGGTCTAAATCTCCCTTCGTGATATGGCGTTAAGGTGGATGCATTTTGTTTTCAGAAATGCTACGAGCATAAACAGTACAAAAATGGGTTGAAATTCGCCAAACAGATATTGGCGGCGCACCCGGACCACGGAGGTAAGCCTGGCGTCTATGGCAGCGCCACCTGTCTCGCGTAAGGTGCCTCGGTGGAAGCGCTCCCGACAACAGCCCCCCCCCCCCCCCGCCGCCCTCGCCCCCTCCTGCTGCTGCCGTGCAGGATCAATACGACTTTCTTCAGAATAAACAGCCGCCACACTGTGACAGTGGGCTCCACCACACGTGTCTGGATTCTCTATTGAACATAGGATTTGGACGTGCTGAGCCTGGTCTTGACGTGCCCTGATGCCGTGCGTCTCTGGACGCTGGCTGGACTGGTCGACAAGCTCTCAGCTCCCAGCACCGTGAGCGCGTGGCGTCATTAGACTGCATGGCGTATGGACAAAGCCACATCCGACTGATCGAGCAGTGCTCCTCGCAGCATAATGATGACGTTTCGCGTATGGACCACGGGATGGCTTGTTTGATTCCCGCAACACGTCATAGGGATTGTCTGAGCTCAGGTTGTCCTAGATGCACCCGCCGTGGACATGCCAGGGATGCAGAAGGTGTGAGATAATATGGTTTTACGCGGTTGTGTCACGTGTACTGTAGCACCACCACCAGGATTGTGCCGGGCGTCGTATCGGTCACAGTGTCGTTCGAGCCTGGCCAGGTGGTGACGCCGCGCCGTACCCTGCCCTTCTCGTGACCCCCGTGTGCAGCGGCGGGTGTCATTAGCCGGATCCACGCTGCGTCGTGCATATGCGACGACACTAATATAGGCCAGACAATCATCGAGCGCAAATAAACAGTGGACATCGCCGATCGGCGCGTATTGCGTCACGTGTTCTGATGGCCCCCGGCCGTGTGCCTGATTCATGCACCCGGCCCGATTCGTCGCGCCTTGAGTGCTGACCGTCGCCGGCCCGGCCTCCTGCAGAGACGCTCTCCATGAAGGGCCTCATCCTCAACTGCATGGGCAAGAAGGAGGAGGCCTACGACCACGTGCGCAAGGGCCTGCGAAACAACCTGCGCTCGCACGTGTGTTGGCACGTGTACGGCATCCTGCAGCGCTCCGACAAGAAGTATGACGAGGCCATCAAGTGCTACCGCAACGCACTCAAGTGGGACAAGGACAATATTCAGATACTGCGCGACCTCTCGCAACTGCAGATCCAGATGCGCGATCTCGAAGGATACCGGGTGAGTGTTGTGCGATGGGTTGGACGGGAATACTAGAGCTTCTGGCTTCGTTCACATTCTCGCGGTGCCTTCAGTGCCGTTCGAGTAAGGGACGGTGTACAGGTACGCAATGAAAGGTAGTGTATGGATATTAGTCGTGGCCATTTTAGAAATGCAATGCAGTTGACGGCCCTCGCATAGACTGGTCCATGCACGGTTATGCCATCGTTGACCTCGGGGGGCTTAAACTCATGCTATTCCTCACATGCACATATTGGGTATATATGTGCCATGCGAGTAAGGGACGGTGTACAGGTACGCGATGAAAGATAGTGTAAGGATATTAGTCATGGCCATTTTAGAAATGCAATGCAGTTGACGGCCCTCGATAGACTGGTCCATGCACGGTTATACCACCATCGACCTCGGTAGCCCCAACCCATGCTATTCCTCACATGCTCGACAGTCGTAGCTGCCGCTGGTCCCAGTTCTCGTCTCGGTGACGCCTCCCGCCCGCCTGACCGCCGTCCTGTTCGCTGCAGGAAACGCGCTACCAGCTGTTCGTGTTGCGGCCGACACAGCGCGTGTCGTGGATCGGCTACGCCATGTCGCAGCACCTGGTCAAGGACCACGACATGGCGCTGAGCATCCTGGAGGCGTTCCGCGAGACGCTCACCAAGGACTCGGCCGACTTCGAGCAGAGCGAGCTCATGCTGTACCAGGCCATGGTGATCCGGGAGGCCGGCCGGCTACAGGAGGCGCTGGAGCACCTCGACAAGTACGAGCAGCAGATTTGCGACAAGGTCACCGTGCAGGAGATGCGAGGTGAGCAGGGGCGGTGGTGGCGGATGGATGCGCGTCGATGGAGGTCAGAAGAGTCGGGTGGCCCGGCGGCGCGGATTGTGGACGCAGCTGCTGTTGTGGATATAGCTGCTTCGTGACGAGGGCTGTTGTGACAGATGCCAACCGGGGATCTTGCTTAATCTCGGTGTCAACGTGGTACACCGTGACTGACTGCCGCATTTGAGTATTTGTAGGCGTCAGGTGTTGTGAGCTCTGCCACATGTCACGTCTTCAGCTGGTACTAAGCTTAGCTTATGCAGGCTCTGTTTGGTGGCGTTCGTCGGTCAGGGCTGTAACACTGTTAAACACCAGGCCGCTTAACCACTCTATGCAGTTGTCGATGGTGGTTCGTGGCTTAGCGCGCCTTTTCAGAATCATTCGCCGCACCCACTTGCTGTCTCCGGCCGCCACCGTGCCGCACCGGTTCGTCGCCCTGACCGGCTGCGCTCCCCTCAGCGGAGATCCTGCTGGACCTGGACCGGGGCGCCGAGTCGGCCGCCATCTACCGCGCCCTGCTGAAGCGCAACCCGGAGAGCCGGCGCCACTTCGCGGCGCTGGAGCGCGCGCTCGGCCCGGCCTCCGAGGACGAGCGGCTGGCCGTGTACCAGGAGTACCAGCAGCTGTTCCCGCGCGCGCACGCGCCCAAGAAGCTGCAGCTGTATATCGTTAGAGGTGCGGCGTGGTTGGCGGAGCGGACGCCGCTGGCGGTGGGCAGCCGAGCCTGGGGGAGAGGCGTGGTGCAGGCCGGGCGGCGCGGGGGTGGAGAGGGCGCAGCTGGCGGTGGGCAGCCGAGCCTGGGGAGAGGCGTGGTGCAGGCCGGGCGGCGCGGGTGGCGGAGAGGGCGCCGCTGGCGGTGGACAAGCCGAGCCTGGGGAGAGGCGTGGTGCAAGCCGGGCGGCGCGGTTGGCGGAGCGGGCGCCGCTGGCGGTGGACAGCCGAGCCTGGAGAGAGGCGTGGTGCAGGCCGGGCGGCGCGGGTGGCGGAGAGGGCGCCGCTGGCGGTGGACAGCCGAGCCTGGGGAGAGGCGTGGTGCAGGCCGGGCGACGCGGGGGCGCCGCTGGCGGTGAGCAACCGAGCCCTGGGCGAGAGGTGTGGTGCTGACCGGGTGGATCGCGTGCCGGATGGTGGCCTAGGTGTTTTGCTGCAGGTGACGTCCGTGAAAAGTGAGCGCAGGTTTGTCTGTTACTCGTGGCGTCGAGTAAATGGGTTTTCGGTGGCTAAAGCGCGATGTGGTTGCCTGAGCGCCTTCGTCCGATACGTGCGATGACCCAGTCAGCTTGGTAATGACGCTGTGCCCGCCGCCGTCCACGCCGCCTCCGGCGAGGGAGCAGCGGCGTCCCTCCGGCGGGGGCGGGCGCCCCGTACCCCCGCCTTCGCCGTGAGTCGGCTGCTGACCATGTCGCCGTCGTGTCGGCAGGGGAGAAGTTCCGCTCGCTGGTCGACGAGTTCCTGCGGCAGGGTCTGCGCAAGGGCGCGCCGCCACTCTTCACCGATCTCTCGACGCTGTACCACGACAACGAATGGGTGTCGGTCATCGAGGACGTGGTGCTCGGCTTCGAACGGTGTCTGGCCGAGCGGGGCTATTTCAGCAGCGAAGGTAAGGCGCTGGAGGCGCGGACGGCGAGAGCGTCAGGCTAATGGTGAAGAAGCTGAGCTGAGCGGCGGGCCACTGGAGGGGTGCTGAACGGTCGTGGGTCCCTAGAGGGGGGTCAACGCGTGATGGAGTTGATCGAGCGGCGAGTGGGCTCATTGGGGATGGACTTGATATAAGAATGGTCTTCAACTTTTTTGGCATTGTAAGTTCAAAGTTCCTATGGTACATCTTGTACATCTTGCAGTACAACTGCGCATCTAACACATCTTGTCACATTGAAGGCTGTTAACTCAGCATAAAGCTTTGAACTCGACATTGGAGGAGAGTCAACTCGTTGGAATCATTCGGGTGCTGTTGGTGTTCCACCCAGGGGCAACGCTGGTACGTGGTAGCAACATATAGAGAGAGAATGGTGCCTTATGGTTTGGTTGTGTGATGATGATAAATGGTGATATGATGGATGGCATGGAAGCGTCGCTCTAATGCTCCAGCGCGGGTGCGGTTGGGAGGCATGTCCACGAAGCCTTGTTTCCTTTCACAAAAGTGCGGAGCCGTCCCCTTAGATTCTGCCGCTCCATGCCGCGGGGGGGGGGGGGGGTATGATGGGCAAAGAGGAGCGTGCGCGGAGCCATGCCGTGTGGGTGGAAGATCAGCTTGACCTCTCGGTTCTATGTGTTACAGACGCCGAGGCCAGCAATCCGAAGGAGGCTCCGTCGTGTTTAGTGTGGACATATTACTACTTAGCGCAACACTTTGACTTCAAACGTGATATAGAGAGGGCGCTAGGCTACATAGACAAGGCATTAGAACATACTCCCACGCTTATTGAGCTGTTCGTCTTCAAGGCCAAGATATTCAAGGTAAGTTCAAGCATATCTGTGTTGAAAGAGTTCAAGCGTGTTCCACAAAGTATGCTTCGCTTAAAACTGGTATTTTGCTTTGTTGAAGTTGTTACGCCGTATGCCGCACCGGTTTCGAATCTACTGATTGTACTGCTTTGGAAATGTATGCACGGGGGTTTAAATCATTGCCAAGTTCCTTGCTCAAGTCTGGCAATCCTGTCATTGGTGCATGGATGCAGCCATGTTCGTCAGCACATGTGAAGTTATCGATGGCGGGTGCAACACGGGGCACAGTGAACAATCTGATATCATTCCGGTCCCGGCTGGCAGTCCTTGCTGACCTCCAGGCCACTGTCTGACCTGGTAACACCATGTGACCTGCGGACACCCTGTCTGACCTGCTGACACCCCATCTGAACTGCTCACACCTCACCTGAACTGCTGACGCCTTGTCTGATCTGCTGAATTCCCATCTGAACTGCTGACACCCTGTGTGAACTGCTGACACCCTGTCTGACCTGCTGACACCCCATCTGACCTGCTGACACCCTGTCTGACCTGCTGTCACGCTGTTTGACCTGCTGCCACCCTGTCTGACCTGCTGACACCCTGTCTGACCTGCTGACACTGTCTGACCTGCTGACACCCTGTCTGACCTGCTGATACCCTGTCTGACCTGCTGACACCCTGTCTGACCTGCTGACACCCTGTCTGACCTGCTGACACCCTGTCTGACCTGCTGACACCCTGTCTGACCTGCTGACACCATCTGACGCGCAACTTCGCCGCCGAAAACAGCCCTTCTGCTGCGACGATATCGCCCCTGACATGGTGACTCTGTCTCATGGCACCATGGCACCAGCACTACGGACAAGCCAGGCGCCACTGGCATGGCAGCATCGCCTCCGGCATGGTGACCTCGCCTCTGTCATGACGACGCCGTTGCTGATGTAGTGAAACCGTCTCTGATATGGGGACGCCGCTGCTGTTATGCCGCCATCGCGTGGGACGTGGTACACCGCCACCGACACGTTTCTGTCCTCGAATACCGGGCTGGTACGGTGAGGCAGCGCTCCTGACGCGGTGAGACACCGCCCTTGACACAGTGCACCGTTACTGCACGGCACCGACTCCTCTAACGCTCCTCGCCACTCCAGCACGCGGGCAACGCGATTGAGGCGTACAAGTGGATGGACGAGGCGCAAGGCATGGACACGGCCGACCGCTACATCAACTCGAAGGCGGCCAAATACATGCTGCGCGCCAACATGCTGTCCGAAGCCGAAGAGCTCTGTTCCAAGTTCACGCGGGTGAGTGGGCGCTCCGAACGGGCATCGTTGGGGGGGGGGGGGGGGGGGGGGGGGGGGGGCGCTGGAGCCGGTGCGACGGAGAGAATGGATGCGTTGGGACAGATGGGGGTGGTGTCGAGGTGCCACGGGCCGCCTGGCGGGGCGTTGCCTCGTGCCCGGTTTGTTACTGAGGTCTCGGAGTTGTGCTGCGGTAGTCTTTGCAGACGCTGGTGTAGCGAGCCAACGTCCTAGGAACAGTGCGTTACCTGAATGAAGGACCCTATCTCGCCACCGATTTTTCACATGTATCTCCTGGAGCACAAATGTGCTGTAGTGTTGATGTTACACGGGAATCATCCGCCATCAGATTTACGGTCACTGCACCGGCGACAATGAGCCTGCTCAGCTTGCTGTTAGGATGCCAAATGAACGTGGTGATGTGTATCGAGCGTGTGTCGAACGCTTCGGCACAACTGTGCGCCCCTCTGCGGGTGTCCCCGTGGTGAAGGCGCCGATCATGGACGCTGCAATCACGTGTTCGCCCACTTGCCCCCCCCCCCCCCGCGCTCGGCTCCGTCACGTTTGTCACGCGCCGCCTTTCGCCGGCAGGAGGGCGTTCAGGCGACCGAGGACCTGAACAATATGCAGTGCATGTGGTACCTGACGGAGATGGCGCGCGCCTACCAGCGCCTCGGCCGCTGGGGCGACGCGCTCAAAAAGTGCCATGAGGTGGACCGGGTGAGTGACGCCGCCGCGGGCGCCCTCTGCGGGCCGGCCGCCGGCCCACGCGGTCGCCGCACGGCATTAGCGCACCGGGCGGTCGGCTGCCGTGACCGGTTTTTCGTGGCGCCGGCTTTTTATCGCCGCTAGTGCTCCGTATGAGCTAGGTATCGAAAAAGTAGCCAAAACTTTGAGGCGCGTCGGGGCTCCAACTCACCAACAAACACTCGTGCAAGGACCCAGTTGACGTAACCGATGTGGCTGTGTTGGCCGTACATGCTGGCACACACGTTGTCGCTGCCACGGTCCTGGCGGCCGCGTCGCACGCCGAGCTTACGGCGTCTGGCGGCGCCGGGCCTGGCGCGTGGGCACGATGTCGACTCCCGCCGGGCGCACGCGGCCCGGTGACCTGGCCCGCCACCGCCTGTGACGTAGGCTCCCGCGCTGCCGACAGCATTTCTCGGACATCATCGAGGACCAGTTCGACTTCAACACGTACTGCCTACGGCGCATGACCATCCGGTCGTACGTGGGTCTGCTCAGGTGGGTGACCGCCGTGTGAGCGCTGCTGGCCGGCCGTGGACGTGGACGTGGACTTGGACGTGGACGTGGACGACGTAGACACGGACGTCGTAAGTGTGGACGGCGTAGATGTGGACGTGGACCTGGACGGCGTTGTTCCAAGCTGGTGCGTGGACTCGCCACCTGACACGACTGGGTCACATCCGGGTGAATGACGCGATGGACGGACCGGTGCCCCGTGTCCTAAGTAGCCGCTTCCCTCCCTGCACGCGCCGCCGACGCGTGCGTGGGAGTGACTGGCGGGCGCGCAAGGCTGCCCTCCTCGCGCGCGCGCGCGCCGTGCGCCGCGGTGACGCCGCCGGCCGGCCGGCAGGCTGGAGGACGTGTTGCGGCGGCACCCGTTCTACTTCAAGGCGGCTCAGTGCGCCATCGAGGTGTACCTGCTGCTGCACGACACGCCGCCCGTCCAGAACCACGAGGAGCAGACCATCAACACAGGTCAGTGGGCCGTGGGCCGATCCCAACTGAACAATCGTAAGCGTGGTCCAGGACCGCGGTGAGCGGGCTCTGGTCAACTGATCGGGGCCCTCTGTGTCTGCGAGGCGCGGGCCTTCAACATCTGTCGGTTATGAAGTGCGGTAGCGGGGAGGGAGGGGGGGGGGGGGGGGGGGCTCGCATGTCGCTCGCTCGGGTCCGGCTCCCATTTGTGCGTAGAATGCCGATCAAGTGAGGCAGTAATGACTTCCGTCGTACCCTCGCGCGCCGGTTCGGCATGGCTCGCGACTCGACATTCGCGGCGCGGCGGTGGCGCCACCGTCCTGCTCGTGCAAAACGGACAACGCGCTCGCCGGCACGGGCAGGCTGGCACCTTAGGTCCGAGTAAGCTGCGGTATTGATGCACCACGATAGATGGTGTCGATTGTTGGACGATCCGAGGATGGCTTCGAGCCGGGCGGTGCCACAGTCAAGTGCACTTAGCGAGGTCATTGTGGCGAATACGGTGGTGGGGCCCCCGTACAGTTGAAGTGGTTCGATTTTTGACGGGCGTGGAGTATTTGCCAAATGTGGAAGCCGGCTAGCGCGCGCCGTGTCTGCAGCGCGTCGTGGCGCTGAGTCCTGTGCGGTTTTGCAAACGCCTGGCTAGTCTAACATCGTCTGTATGGGCTAGATTTGGCAATCCGTAGAGCTGTCAAGCTTCCTGCTGCGATTGGCTCAGTTCGGTTTTGAATGATGCAGGGCAGAACTAAGCAGATCTGCAAAGATGTTGTTTCTGAGTATTTATGTTGGCCGCTGTGGCTGAAGGCAAGGTGAGGCGCTTTGCCTGTTGGTGACAAGAGCAGACGTCGCGTGTTTTCACGTCACGTGGTTCGCGCCATTTTCACGCTTGCTTTCCTTGGTAGCGAAATGTATCACGAACACACGGCGGCGGAGTTTTGATTGGTCGAGGTCGGCGGCGGACTGACGTCCCTCCCGGCCCGCCGGTGTCTCACCCGAAGCCGATCGGTGGGCGCGGCTCGCGCAGACACCGTGACGGCGCCGGCCTTGGCAGCATGGGCAGAACGCTGCTGGGCCTGTCCCCACCGCTGGTCCGCCCCGCGGTGCTGGGCTTCCTGCACTTGTCATCGATCCGTTGGAGGTCGTAATGGTGGGAGCCACAAGCCGGAGGTGGCAGCGTTCGTGCGGTACGGTGGGGCTGAGCTGCCGCTTTGCCAGCCTGCGGCGTGCCCTCGCGCGGGCATTGGTGTGGGCCGCATGGGTCGAGTTTCCCATGAAGGCAACCAGTAGTCACAGCGGCCTAATGCGATTCTACGTGTTCATATCACTCCGAATAAACAAATCGCTCCTTGCTGCCATGACTCACTTTTCATTCAAAATATGCGTGAGATCGGGTGTGCGACGGGGGCATATGCTTGATAAGGGTATTTATCGCCTGGTGAAGGACGTTTCGGGTATTCTCCGGCAAGAGCCGGGCCGGCAGCCTTGCATAGAGCGGAGGCTCGCCGTGCCCGAATGCCGCCGATCCCTTGATAATCGCTTGGATACGCCACGCCGACAAGTAAAACCTGCTGGGGTGCCCGGGCCCTGCTGGCGCATGCCGCGCGGTGTCGCAACGTGTCCGCCGAGACCGCCGTGACACGCGGTCAGGCGCGCCGCATGGCTCGGCCCGGCCCGGCTTCGGCCGCGCGGCCTCGGATCGGGCATGCCGCTGACGCCGATTTTTCGTCGGTGTTTTTTTCCTCTTCTCATTCCCATCGGATTTCGTATGATCTCAGCCGTCTTCACCCGGTGTCTCTCAACTTGCTGTCCACCGGATCGTGGCGGCTGGTCTGTCCAGACCGTGTCCAGGCACTGTTTGAGCAGCCTTTGAGTGCCGCCTGTGGCTACATGTGCTGCCAGCGAGTTGCCACACGCTATCAGGACAGCTTTCGCCATTGTTTGCCTCTGCTTGATGATCTGGTGCTGCACATTTCGTTCTGGTAATGACCTGTCGCTGCATTTTTCGCTGAAGCATTTTTGCAATTATCGGAACGATAAAAACAATCGCACAAGCCTGAAGAGCGCCATTATCATCTTGTTTCTGTGCTTTTTACGTATGGAAATGAGCCGAACGGAATGCATTTTACCGAGGACAGTCAGGACACGGTGGCAGTGCGACGAAACACCCGTCTTCGTTTGCTGAAATCCAACGAGGATCGTAAATCACAACTTATCAAATTCTAGCTAACGCCGCGACCTTACATCTAAAACCGGTTTTGTTTGGCATCGTTTTGAATCACTGCCGACATTCAAGGCATGCATTTTCATTTCAATTTGGGTTCCGGCTTCGCAGTATGCAGCACACTGGTCGTGCTGTGTAACACGTTGCTGATGCCCTGACACAACTGACACGAGCTGCCGCGGCGCGCTCGTGTCGTGTCATGCATGCATCATCCACAACACCTTCGTGTCAGACGGACCCGGCGGGACCAGACTGTGTAGATGGGGCGATGGCTAGCGTTCGACGCGACCGAGGACTCGCTTCCGTATCCGCCATTCGACAGGCTCCATGCGGTTTTCTTCCCGTTGACGTCACGGACGTGGCCCAGCTGCCGACCGCCGTGTACGCCGTCCGTAAATTACTGACCGCGATAGGCCGGGCCGCCCCTGCTCCAAACCTGTCGGCAGCTTTTTACGGTGAGTCGGAGGGGGGCCGACGCTGGCTTGGGCGGCGCGCGGTGTGACCGGCGCCGCCGTGCTCGGTCAGCGTCGGTCGCCGCACGCCCGACCCGCGGCTCGGTCGGCTCTCGGCCGTCCTGATTTACGGCCGGACGGAGAGATCGTTAAGCCGGGCGTCCGTCTCGGCCGGCGGTGGGGCCCGCCGAACGGAGATAAGACGAGCCGGGAGCTTACTTAGCGTCGACGATCGAGCGCGCCGCCACATTGTTCGTTACCGGGCGGATTGAATGTGGCGAAATGCCCCTTCATATCGGATGGGCGCTGGATTCTTCGCGCTCCAGCCGCGTGCTGTGCAGCCGACGGGCCCGTCCGTTTGACGCTCTGTGTACTGTGAAGTCTCCTCCGCCGCGTAGTGCTGCGGGGGTGCCGGCTGTCGGTGTCCTGACGGTCGCGAGGGTCGCGGCGTGTTTTGCAATCGCCAAGAGGGGTTCTTGGTGATGTTGTGAGCCGGGGCTAGGCAGCATCGTACCGCACCGCCAGCCCGATCGCCCCTCTGACGCCTCGGAAGCCGTGGCCACCACTGCTTGAGCACGAGACGCCCGCAAGCGCGACAGCGAGGTTGTTCACCGGTTACTCCCTTTGCTTTTGTTGCATACCTCTTACCCTCGGCAGTGAGCTCGTCATCGCCCGCCACAAGAGGCCGTTCCAATGAAATCTGTCCTATCGACGGCTGCCGGGCTGACATCACCGAGTCGGCTCGCGCGGCCGGGTACACGAGCTGCCGGTCGGCGGCGCCGGGGCACCGGCGGCCGCTTCCCCGAACGTAGGCCGGCCGGGCGGCGCGAGAGAGGGGCCACCGAGCGGCCGGCCGCCGGTCGTGACCGCTCGTCACCGGCTATTGTCGCCCGGCGGCGGTGGTGTTGTGTAAAGGACCGAGGCGGCGGTGTGGCAGCCGGCCCCCCGTTGCCGCCACCCCGGCTGCCCACGAGCTGGACGCGGCGTGAGCTTCATCAGCTCACAGGAGCGCCGCAGGTCGGCGTCGTCGTCAGTCGCGGCCAAGGCATTGGGGGCAGACACCGCCGGCGAGCGCTTTTAATGGCTCCGCTCTGATCCCTATCCCCTGCGAGCGGCTGCAGCAGCTGCCTCCCCAGTGCTCCCAGCTGTGCACGGGCGGAAGTCGGCGGGTGTTGCTTCACGTGGCGAGCTGTCTGAGGGAGCCGGGGCGCTACACGCCGCCTCCGCCCGCTGCATGTGGGAGCGTGGCGCGACCGTGTCCCAGCGGTGATAAGCGATGATGATCCCCGCACGGCTTCCACTTCTGCATTCCGCGCTCGGCCGTTGCGCACGAGCGGAAGCCGCCTGACCCGTGTTTCGTACCTACGCTCGCTGCCGGCGCTGTGGCAAGCGCCGCGTGCAGCGGGCTCGCAAAGCCGGGGAGCCGGGGTCGCCGCTGCGCCCGCCGCGTTTTCGCAACGCGCCGCCTTTCGCCGCGGCGGAGGATTCGCCGGCGTCGCCTCCTGATCTACAGCAGAGTTCTGCTGAGCGGGGTGATGTTGTTTGGCGTGGCGGGACCCCGCTGGAAGGGCCGTGTGCCGCGCAGGCTCCTGTGACCGCTAGGCACGGCCAGTGCGTGGAGGTTACAGCGCACGGCGTCGCCCTGCGCTGAAATAAGACAACGTGCCAATTGAGGCACGAATGAACGAGAAGTCACCACACACTGGTCATTTGGCTGCTGTATTTGATCACCTGGAGAATAGTTGCTTTCCAACGGAATACGGAGGCGCTTGCCCTCTTGGAAGTTTGGTTTACACCATGGTATGAGCACATAATCAATACGGTGAAGTGATTCGAAGGAGTTAGTGTCCTTCCTGAAATCAAGGTAAAGTATGAACAAAGACGAGCGCGTGCTGGGTTCTCAAGGCTTCGTGAGGGCTTCGATGGCAGCCTTGAATTGCACTCATGGCGCTGCTGCCACTCGTAAATCAATGTTGACAAAAACGGCGCACAACATTTCCTCGCCGCGCAAATGGCCGTCGTCCGCCCTCCGACCTCCCGTCCAGTTAGGGCCCACCCACTAGCTGCCACGCCCCGCCGCACCACCCCCGGGGGCGTGGTGGTGGTGGTGGTGGGGAGGGAGGAGCGGGGGGGCTGTCAGGTGCTGCGCAGTGACCTGGACGATCAGTGGCGCGCAATCGCACGGCTGTCCCTGATCCCGATCGGTCGGCGCGCGGACGCATTCGGCGCACGCCGCGCCGGCCCGACCGATGCAAATGGCCGGCGCCCGTCGTCGCGGCGCGAGCCGGACGGCGGCCGGCCGCACGCCGCTCGTAAACGCCTGCCGATAATGACCGAGCAGCGTTGCTCGGGCGGGGTCGCCCCCGCCCCCGCCGGTGTCGCCTGACCCGCCGTGACCTGCGCCGGTGCGCGCCTTACGTCACCGGCGGCCGGCGGGAGTGCGCGCGGGGCGGGGCGCCGCCGGCGACGGGCGGCGTTCGCGTCACCACCGGCGCGCCGTTGGCCGCTGCTCGGCGGCCGCCGCTGCCGGTCCGGCCGACCGCAGCGGCTGCGCCCCTGACGCCTGCTGCCGAGCGGTACCCGGCGGTAATGCCCGGGACCTTGCAGAACATGCCGAGCCGGCTCGGAGGCCGACGGCCCGCGGCTGGGCCGCAGCATCACCGCAGCCGCGCGGCGTGTCCTGTGTTTTGCTCGGCCGGAATCGGCTTTGGCTGAGCGCGTTGCGCTCGTGCCAGCCGGTGCACACCGCGCGCCGGAGTCATCCCCGAGGCCGGGGATCGTGTGTTGCAGTCACACGCTCCGCTTGGTGGGCTTGGCGGGCGCGGGCCCCGGGAGCGGTGCTGTGACCATGCCGTGGCCGCCGGCGGCCGGCGGTATCGCCGGGTGGCGGCGCCTCGGCGCGGCGTCGCAGGCCCGGCCGGCTGGGGCGCCGGCGCGGTCATTGGCCAGCGCGGAGCGCGTCGATGGGTCTGAGCTCGTGCGCGGTCGCGGGCGAGCGGACAGGGACATGCCATCTGAAGGCATGTCGCCCGTTGGCTGGACCGCGGGCGGTGACTCGTGCGGAGCGCTGCGACTATGCCTCCGCTCTCAGCCGCGTAATGTGGCGTATTTCGAGATCGCGTGCTTCGTCGGAGGCGATGTCGTTTTGCGCATTCTTGAGATGCGGAGCTGCCGTAACTGGTATTCCAGCAGTCACCCCCTGCTTAAGAGTATGCTGCTTGCGGCCTCCGACCAGCGGTGTAAGGTCCCTGAGATATGAACTAGCAATCCAGTGGCGCCGGTTGCCGGAGCCAAGTGGCCTGCCAAGAAGCGCCTAGCCTTGCGCCAGCTGGCGTAGTGTGCCCAGCCCGGTACCAGGAAAAAGGGCTCCAGAAGAATTGATGCCAAGGCAGCGCAAGGTAGCCGAGCGTTTGTTTGGTCATGATCTGCGTTTTTATCCCATTGTGGAGTGAAGGCGGAAAATCTTAGCCGACCACCCGTCGGCCTCTGGCAAAGCCGTCGACCGAGTCGTGACGGATGTTGAATCACTTAGATTTTCCTTACCGGCTTTCCGATGCTTGCTTCTTTCCTTCCTATTTGGGGTCGATGCGTAGAACGTCGGTCTGGTCGATTCTAGAGCACTGGCCTTATTTCACATAGTTCACACGGTAATTTTTCGTCATCTTCTGACCTGAGTTTATTCCGCAATGGTGTGTGATGGCGGCGTACGATGCGCAGGACTCACGCCCCCGTGTGCAGCGGGAGTGCGCCATACCTGTCGATATACTGGCCCCGGCGCCCGTGGACACGAGCCCGCCCGCCAGAGGCGTGGGCTGCACCGGTCAGCCGCCCGCCGTGGGTGTCACCGCAGCTGCCGGCCCTTGCCCAACGGCCTCGGCCGCGCGGCGCTACCCTCGACCTTGCGCTGCGCTAATGGCCTGGGCGGCAGCGCCCGGTTCACACCGGCACCAGCTGACCGCGGTCGGTGGCGAAACCGGCCGGCCGCCGCCAGTCGGCCGATGCTCGGCAAATGAGGCCCCTCGGGACATCGGATGGGCACACCGGACCGCCCGGTGTGCGTGCTGTGCCGGAGGCGACGCCTCGACCCCGCACTGGCGGTCGTCAGTTCTTGATGGTAGCTGTGATGGTAGCTGTGCGTCGGTCGTCGTTGCCCCATCTGGGTCGGTGCTGAAGCGCTCCCGGCGCGGTTAGGTCGCCGTGGAGGGTGTTTCGCACGCGGTCAGATGCGCGAGTGGTGATGAGCGAAGCCGGCTAAACTTGTTTTGAACTAGGCGTCAGACTTGATGCCGCTGCGGTCGGCTGACGTCATGAACCCTACCTTTCGCCATCAAAACACGCCGCTTTGCACGTACAATGAACACGATGGATGTATTTACAGAGCGTCTGCAGTTATGTACAATGAGTAACAAATGTGTACAAGAGTCAACAATAACAATCACGCGTACTCGTGTGCGCTGGGCGGCGGCCGGGCGGCGCGGCGCGCGGCAGGCCGCTCTGCCCCGACGCGGCCCGCCGCGCCGCGCCGCCGCGGGCGCCGCCGTGCCGGCCACGGGGCCGCCGGCGCCGCGCCGGGTCGGGCGACCGTGCGCTGGGCACGGCCGTCGACCGGCGCTCGCACAGCCTCTGAGGTGGGGGCCGGGGCTGCCGGCGGCTGCCCGCCTACAACGTCGCCTGGCCGTCCGTCTTGTACGAGTAGCTGTAGCCGCCGTCGTGGTTGGTGTACGTCATGTAGTTGCCGTTGCTGTCGTAGAGCGTGGTGGCCGGGCCGGCGTGCACGGCCTCGGACTGCGTGCGCTGCGCGGCGAGCGCTGGCGCCCTGACCGACGCGGCCGACGCCGACGGGTAGCTGTTGCTGGAGCTGTAGGAACGCGGCAGGCCGCCGACGTTGCTGATGTAGCCGGCCGGCGCCTGGAACGATGCCGTGCTGGGGAAGCGCGCCGCCTTCTTCACGTACGTCACCTGCTCGTGCGTGTGGCGCGGCAGCGCGGGCTGTGCCGCCGCCGCCGCCGCCGGGAACTTGAAGCCGGCCGGCGGCAGCGCGCGCCGCGGTCCGGGCGCCGCCGCCGCCACGCCACCGTGGCCGTACGGGTCGTAGCCGAACTCGGGGATGAACGCCTCAGGCTGGCGCTGGCCGCGGCCGCCGAACGACGTGCCGAACGTGCCCGGCGGCAGGATGCCGTCCGGGTTGAAGCCGGGCGGCGGGAACTTGGGCTCGCGGTACGGCGCCTGGTAGTCGTCGATCGGCTCGGCGTTGATGAAGCCCTCGGTCAGCTCGCCGCCCTTCAGCACGAGCAGGTCGTCGTCGAGCAGCCAGACGTCGTCGGGGGTCAGGCCGTCCAGGCCGTCGAAGTCGTCGATGTTGTTCAGCTGCGGCTCGCTCTCGCCGGGCGTCTCGCGGTAGCCGTTGTTGAAGAGGATCTCCTGGATGTTGTTGCCGATGGGGCGCAGCGTCACCAGCTTCTTCTCGCCGCCGGACGCGGCCGTGGTGGTGGTGGTCGCCAGCTGGTTGGTGACGGTGCCGGCGGCGATGCGACGGCCCTGGCGCAGCGGCCGGAAGCCGCCCTGCGGCTGCGGCGCCACGAACTGGCCGCCGAAGGCGCCGCGCGGTATGCTGTCCGCGGCCTGGCCGTCGGCGGCCGGCCAGACGGCGCCGGTCTGCGGCCGCGCCGCCGCCGCCGCCAGCAGCGCCAGCGTCGCTCCGAGCAGGCTCAGGCGCAGCATCTGCAATGGGAGGTCGGGGTCAGTCGCTTGCGACACGGCCAGGTGCGAGTCAGGCGGGCCGTCACGCGCGGGCGCGGCGCCGCCGCAAAGCCCGCCGACGTCGCGCTCAAGTGGAAACGCTTGTTCGTGGCCGCCGCGCAGATTAACCATATGTCAACGGCGGGACGGCGGCGGATTTGTCGCCGCGGCTCGGGCCGGCGCGGCGGGCCGCTGACTCGGCGCCGCTGCAGGCGGCTCCCACGTCGGCCGTCAAGGCTGACCGGGCCGTGCACCTTGACACGGAGCGGCAAACTGGCCCGGCCGCTGGCCCCGGGCCGGCCGCGCCGCCTGGCGAAAGGAAAAACCAAAACAAGTACCGTTCGCAGCGGCTGGCGCTCCGCCATGGCCGCGCACGAGGGGCCGTGCACTGTCAGCACGGCGCCGAGGATGGGCCGCACTGGGGGCGGTCTGGTGCGACCTCGGGCCCTCCACGCGAGGTCTCACGAGCGCCCACAGCGGGTCACGGAGGCCGACTGGGGCCGCGGCCGGCCGGGGCGCGCTTGTAAAAATGAGCCCGGAGAACGCACCGCCGACTGAGGAAATCGGCCGGCGCCTCGACTGATTGTCCGCGCCCGCATTGTCTGCACGGTCTGGTGTGCGGCCGTGATTGTGGGGGGCGCGGCGGCGCGAGACGAGCTCGGCGCGCCCGCCGCTCCGCGTCGGCGGGTGCCGCTCGATCGCGCCGCCCCCGCCGCCGGCCACGCGGCGGCGCCCACCGCCCGGCACGGTCTACCGGCGGCGCCGCGGCCCGTGGCGAGCGCACGCCGTCCTCACCCGACCGAGTGCTCACCTTGTTATCAACTGAGAATCCGTGCGCACGGACTGCGATCGTCTCTGTCTCTCCGAGGCCGGCTGTCAGCTGAGCGGCTGTGCGGTCCGCTCTTCTCGCGCTCCGTGCAAGTACTAGCGAGAGGCGGGCGGCGCGGCCGTAGATATACGCTGCTGCGGCCGCATGGTGGCGCCAAGGTCGGCGGCCGCGCGCCGCGGCGGGCACGTGCTGGCGGCGGCCGGACGCTCGCCGGCCGCTGCGGCGCGTTGACGCCAGCGGGCGGCGCCGGCCGAGAGCGTCCGATGACTGCCGGACAGCCGCCCTGGCGATGAGCGTCTCTGTCTTGATGATGATTGTGCCTCCGCTTCCGTCGGGCACGGCGGGGATGCGGCGGCGCCGTCGCGGCGAAGGCCGGCGTCGACGCGCCACAAAGCCGCATGGTGCACGTGCTCCCGGTCCGGCCTCGTCTTGATCGCACCGGCATTGATTGGTTTTGCCTTCTCCGCATGCGTTCTCCTTATCTGTGTTGAGGTATGCGGCGCTGCGTTCCGCTCCCCATCAGTCACGCCATGCGGTGAGGCGCAGGTGGCTGATTACACACACTTGCCGCGTTGCACCATGCCCCTCCGATCAAATCCGTGCACGTACATCGGTAGCCGGCAAGGATCGAGAGAAGATCGAGAAGATCGGGGGGGGGGGGAGGAGGGTGTCGAGGCTCTCCGTAACGCATCGGCGTCGCCGGCGCCGCCAACGGCCGGGCGGACTGGCGCGGCGCCCCGACTCTGCGCCGCCGTCACCCGTCATTGCACCGACCGGCCTCGGGGCGCCGCTTCCTCGTGCGGTTCCGGCGAACCGCCGTGCGCCGTGCCCTCGCTCCGGTTCGGGCCGCGTGATCAGGCGGCCGCTGTGACGCGGCGACCGAGCGGCGCCGGCAGTGACCCGGCCGGGGGGGGGGGGGGGGGGGGGGCGGCGGCCGGCGCCGCCCAGTCGGGGACGGAGGCGGACACGGGCGGCCCGCGCCGCTACGGGGCCGTCGGTGCCGCGGTCGGCGCGTCCGCCGGCCCGGAGCGCGTCACACGGCGTCGCGCTGTATCGTAACGCAGCGTTGCGTTGCGATATGCGCGACGCGTTTGATTCAGTCGGCGCCGCTCGAGCGCGCCGGTGAGGCGGCGGCGGCTCCGCAATCGCGCGCCGTTGTGCCGCGCGACATTGGGCGGGTGTTTCGCAGCCGCGGCTGCTCCCGGGCAAGCGGGCCGGGCTCTGCTCTGACCCGGCCGGCCTGCCCAGTCAGCCGAGAGTCATGCTGTTGGCTCATTTTCTGAAGCGGCCGTGTGTGGTATAGGTGCCGACGCAGGCACGCGTTGGCAGATGGCCGGCACGTGAGCCACTTCAGAAGCGATGGCCGTGAAAGAATGATCGGCGTTGCCTTCCCCCGCGACCCGCAGATGTGAAGGCTCGGCATTCTTACGAAGCACGCGCTTCTTTACGGGTCGCATAGGCCGGGAACAGGCTTGCTACAATGTATTGCGAACGTGCAAATGCCATTGTCCATCCCACACTCACGCCCAAGCGAGACCTCCGAGATGGAACAATGAGACATTCCAAGATGAAACAATGAGAATGTTTACGAGATGACCCCTGCTCAAACGCCGCCAATCAGGCCCGAACTGGGGCTGTCGTGCGGCGCCCATGCGCATGACCTGGGAGCCCCGCGTGAGCCCGCTGCAGCCCGGCGCTGCCGCCGGCCAGCTCGAGCCTCGTCCGCGCCGGCCCGGCGACCCGTGTGGCGACGCGGCCGGCGCTTCCGAGAAGCGGACGGCGGCGGCGGCGGTTGTC
This sequence comes from Pollicipes pollicipes, assembly GCF_011947565.3. Lineage (NCBI taxonomy): Eukaryota > Metazoa > Arthropoda > Thecostraca > Pollicipedomorpha > Pollicipedidae > Pollicipes > Pollicipes pollicipes. Next base: position 2,152,895 of record NW_023596297.1, read on the forward strand.
GCTGGCCGAGCGGCGGCCCCTGCGCCGGCCGCGGGGGCCTGCAGTCGCGCCCCGGCCGTCAGCTGCCGTCGTAGCGCGTCGCGCGCGGTGCCGGCGACACGCGGCCGCCGCGTGGGATAGGCCGCGGCTCGGTGCGTCGCTGGGCGGGGGCCGGGCCGCGGCGCGGCGCCCGCGCGCCCGGCTCGCCGGCCGTGGCTGAAGGCGTTCCGCGAACGCCGCCCGTTCCGTGGCCCGGCTGCGGTCGGGCCGCCCGGAGCCGGCACGTACAAACGGAGACGGCTTCGCGGAAATGTTGTGGCCGTGCCGCGCGGCGTGCTGTACCGCCTTGTCCCGCGCCCCAATCGGCTTGCTAACAGCCTTGTTTTGGACATTGCATTCAATTAATCGCGCCGTTTTCGGCGTAATTCGTCCATATATAACAAGCCTATTGCATTATTTAAATTGTAGTCGAGCCTGGCGATAGTAACTTGTTTCGGATGGCCCATTAGTGGGCCCGCCCGCAGTGTGGCTAGAGGTTCGTTCAGTGCCCTGCACAGTTGCAAAATGGTACTGGTTGTAGACACGCGTGAATCATATCCTCTGACAAGCCCGTTCTGTTTCAGGTAAGCCCTCGTCGGTGCCGACTCGTGCTCGAGATCACGGCCTCTGCCGATGATGACGGGACCTTCGTGATGTAAGTTGGCCGTCGCCTTGGACCTGTCCCTCACGCTCGCCCGACGCTGCAAGGTTGAAAACTGCTCGGAGAATGCGGCCGTCGCCGTTCTTCGCCGGCCGGCCCGTGTGAAAGTTCCCACCGGGCCGCGGCGTCTCCGGTGCCGGACCTACCTCTGGGCCGTCCCGGGAGGGGAGGGGGCGGGGGACCGCTCCGTGTGACCGTCACGTGCGGGCGCCGGGCCCGCGTGGAATCCCGCGCGCGTCACCGGCCGCGCCTGTTGCCACCTGCCGCCGAGGCCGGGCCGCGCACGCGCCGCTCATGTGTACTAATGGCCCGGCCGGGCACGATCGGGCGACCCCGGCGACCCCGGCAACCCGACGCGGCACGCCGACGGGGGGAGGAGGGGGGTCGACGGAGCGGACGGAGCGCGACGGGACCGGCCGCCGGGCAGCGGCGCCGTAGTGACGTCCGCCGAAGAGCCGGGCGGAAACGCGGCAGCGGCGGGAGCCGGCGGATCGATGCCCCGGGGCCGTGTCTGGGACCGGCGGATGGCGCTCGGGTCAGCCGCTGATCACGTCGGCGGGACGGGCGGCGCGTGCGGGGTCCAGATGCCTGGGGTGGCCTCCGCTCGACAGTCAGGGTACGCCCGCACAGAAGGAAACCACACGGGAGCCGAGCGTCGCGACTTGACAGGGCGGCGCGACCGAGCTGCCGGCGGCGGGGCACTGACGCGCGGCCGCGGCTGCAGCGGGTGACGTCACAGGTCGACCTTGCCGGCCGCGGTGCGGGGCGCACGCCACCTGCTCTGGCGTGACGTCACCGGACTCGGTGCCGGGCTGCGCGGCCGCCGCCGCCAGCGAGGATCTGGTGGCGGGATCGCAGAGCCGATCGGCGCCCGCGAGAGGTCGCGGGTTTTCCCACGGCTGCGCATTCCTGCACGGGGCGGGCAGCGCCGGCCGGGCGGCGGCATGTCTGCCGGGGCGCCAGCCGCGGCCGGGTCAAAGAGCGGTGATGCACTGGGAAATCCGCCACTTCTTCGCCGCTGAGGTCAGACGATGTGTTTGTAAACGCTCGCGCCCGCCGGCCGCCGCATTCTTATGGGCTCTTGAGCCGGCATATTTTCCGTGCGGATCACGCCTGAGAATAGTGCAGATCGCCGGTGCACGCCGCGTGACGTCACTGGGTGAATTATCGGCGGCGCGGCGGCATCATTCTGCGACGCCTGGCACCGGGGTTTCGCCGGAGCCCGCGGTCACGTCGCATCCGGGACGTCCGCAAAAATCGCGGCGAAACGGTTTCACGGCGGCGGCCAGCTGGGCGCGGGGCGCTCGGCGCGGCTGGAGTCGGCCGGCCGGCCGCCGCCGGTGAACCCGGATAAGCGGCAGCGGCGGCGGCGCCGCCCGGCACGCCGACCACAAGGACGCGGCGCGGCCGGCCGCCGGCGACCGCGACGCCGCGCAGGGGCGCGCCGGCGACTGCAGGCCGGCACAGGGGGATAGCGGGACGCCGCCGCAGAGTGCGCCGCGGCAGCGCCGTTTAGTGACGCGGCTGACGGCGACAGCGGGCCTTGGCGAGCTGGCCGTCACCGGCGACAGCGGACCGTGGCGAGCTGGCCGTCACCGGCGATAACGGGCCGTGGCGAGCTGGCCGTCACCGGCGACAGCGGGCCGTGGCGAACTGGCCGTCACCGGCGCCGGGGACGGCCGTCCAACAGCCTGTTTTACGATCCCACTCGCTTCGGGCGGGCTGGTTGGTGTGCGACGTTTGCGAGAACTCCCGAGCCCGTAAAGGCGTGCTGTCCTCGGTAATCCGGCGGTTCGGGGAACCACTCGCCGATTTTGCCAATTGGCTGCAGTGTGCACGGGCTTGTCTCCAGCAGTTTGCCTTTTAAGGCCGGTGGGGCTGGCTTGTGAGGCCGGCGCCCGTGTGGGGAATGCCGATGTCAACTCGAGAGGCAGTCCCACAACAACACACCCGGCTGGCGACAAACCGCTGACGTGGCGTCGCACTCCGCGCCGTCAGCGGTGCCTGTCAGTCATGAGCGGGCGGCCGTCCGGACCCCGCCCTGCTCCCGGCAGACGCGCTCCGGCCCGCCGGAGACGCCGTCAGCGGTGTCTGTCAGTCATGAGCGGGCGGCCGTCCGGACCCCGCCCTGCTCCCGGCAGACGCGCTCCGGCCCGCTGGAGAGACGCCGTCAGCGGTGCCTGTCAGTCATGAGCGGGCGGCCGTTCGGACCCCGCCCTGCTCCCGGCAGACGTGCTCCGGCTCGCCGGAGACGCCTCATGCCGCCGTTGCCAGGGCGTGTCCGCCGCCAGGGAAACGCGACCGCCGCCAAGGTCGCAACCACCGGAGCGGTTGATTTGCGGTGAATTGGCTGCCGGCGGACGCGGTCGCGCCGACCGCGCCGGCCGTCGGTGCGTGGCGGCGGCCGCCGGAGGAGACTGGGGCCGAGCGGTGCTCGTTGGAGACGGGACATCAGTGGCGGGGGTGGTCAGGACCGAGGACTCGGGGTTTGTATGTATGTTTTTTTGTACTTTTTGGGACCCGCTGGTTGGGATTGTTAGGACCGAGGACTCGTGCTTGTGTGTGTGTGTTTTGTTTTTGTTTTTTACTTAAGCCGCTGTTCGAATTTTTGTACTTCGTGAGACACACGTACATGCCAGAATCTTCCTCCAGATTGGGGGGGGGGGGGGGGCAGGGAGGGCTACAGCTACACGTTGGCACCTGGGGTTCGGCGTATTCGGACCAAATTCCTGCAAATTGCTCTGTGCTTAATGTCAACCTTTTAGCTTTAGCTCAGGGCTGGGAAGAGGAGGAGGGGGGGGGGGTCACGACTCACGTCCCCCCCCCCCCAGCTATTGAGCATGGCGGGAGCCAGTCAGATCTGTGATACAGGTTGTTCCGCTGTCAACGAGTATCACGTTGATGAAGATACTCATACCAATAGTGCAAGATCTTATCGTAAAATACGCGGTGCATTGTCATAACGCGCGCATCATGCTGGCCTTCTCGATGGTTTGTGGGCGCAGCTGGGGCCGAAAATGGCATGTATTTCATTCATAGCCTGGTGTTCGCGCACGGCTTTCGACGGCGTTACGTGTGATTCACACGGACCGCACTGCATCCGGGCCGTCTGGCTGGGAGACTCGCGTGCTCTGCCGGAGGGTCGGCTGCTCACCTCATCTCAGCGGCACGTCACGACCCGACCCTCCCCCCCTCCGCGTTTCCGGCCCGGGCCCGGTGAGCGCGTGGCGCGGCCCGGGCGCCCGCGTGACACGTGGCATAATGGCGTAACGTGTGACGCGCGGAACTGGCCAGGAGCACGGCGGGACCTGGCCAGCGGCGACGAGCGCGGCCGGCGCGGGCTAACGAGGAAGCGGCGACGGTCGGCCCGGCGCCGGTCCCGCTCGCCCGCCCGCCCGCCCTCGTTCGCCGGCGCCGGTGGTGCAACACCGCCCCGCAACAAAGACGGGCCGCCGGGCATAAACTAGCCGCTATCAAATATCAGCGGCGCGCCACCGGCAAACAAATTAGGCGCGTGCGCGTGCGTGTTGTTGTAAACAGAACGTGGTGCGGGTCAGGGGCGGTCAGCGGTGGCGGCGTCGGCGGCGGCGGCGGCACGTGGCGCCCGGCCGGCTGCCGACCGGAAGGAATCTGGGCTTGCGGGGGCTGCTGATGTTGCTGTTGACGCCGCTGCAGATGGTTAGAGCGCACGTCCGCTGTGGGCTGCGAGAGGCAGGACGTGGACAAAGAGGGTCACGCCTTGTGACCGTCGGCCTCCATCCGTCCTCGTCAATCATGTAATTGACCGGATCACGTAGACGTCCGGTCATAGGTGCTCGCGCCGCGTCACCGAAGCCTGGCCTGAGCGTCGGGGTCTGGTCGCTGGTTCTGGCCACTGAAGACTGGCCTGAGTCCCGGGGTCTGGTCGCTGGTTCTGGCCACTGAAGACTGGCCGGAGTGTCGGGGTCCGGTCTTCGGGTCCGAGTCCCGAGCGTTGCAACACCGCCAGTTCGTGACCAGCTTGGCGGCCAGCCGCAATCCTAACTGTACGCCGACATTGCCACCCGCCGGGACATCTCGGCCGACTCCGGGCCGGGGAGCACGGTTCGCGCCGCTGGGAGCCGTATCGCCACGATCTGTCGGGCGCCTCCGTTAGGATTCCTCGGTCGTGTCCCGCGCGTTCCGCGAAGTCACTACCGCCCGCGACCGCCGGCTCGTCGGCATCACCAAATTCGGTGATGGGCCATGTCTTTGGTGCCAATTCCCAGTGGCTCCGGCTGCGGTCGGTCCAGCTGCCTTGCACGACCTTGTCCAAGCTGTGAAACCCTTGCCAGCGCCGGATTCCATTCACACAAGGATAAAACGCTGTTCGTGTCTCGTTGGAGACGGCATTTTTGCGCCCGCGCGGCAGTAGCCCCGGCGTCTCGCACGCATCCGGCATTCCCGGGAGGCAAAGTCGCCGTCGACTCGCATTGTGATGTCTGAGGCGGCCGGCCTTGTCAAGAGGCCAGGAACGGAGTCCGCGTCTCAATCGAGGACCAACACGCATCCTTGCGCCAGCTAGAATACGCAAACATATCACGCATGACCGTGCCTGCTCTCGCAATGGAGCCTCGCACGGCGCTCGCGGTCAGCGGAGGGCAAAAGTGCGCCCTCCCGCGAGACCGCAGGTCTCGGGGAGCGCGCTCGGGCGCGTGTTTTGCGCTGCCGCTGGCCGCTCCTTCGCGGCTTTCCTTTGCGTAACGCACGCGCTGCTAATAGCTCTGTTGTTGAGGGCCGCCGTCCACGGACGGCTCGGGCACGTGCCGGCCGCGGCGGCGTGCTCTGGGGCGCGATTTGTGAGTGTGCACATTCTGCCGCGCGCGCGGCCTTGGTGGTGGTGGCAGCGACGCCCTTGTTTGTGTCCCAGAGCAAAGGTGCCGGCTGGCCCTGCCGGCGCGGCGCCGGGAGAGCTGGCGCGGCCTCGGAGTACTGCCAGCTTGATCTCGAAACTCCCCGCTGTGACAAGGAGCACGTGCGCCATGACTGGGGCGGCCGCGCTTCCGAGTCCTCCCACTGGACGACTGGCCCCCCTGCAAGATCGCAGAGTCCTCCGGCCGTGGCTGGGAGCACTGTCTCGGAGCACGGAGCCCCTCGCGTCTGGGCCAGCATCTTTGTGCGGTGAAGCGCCAGCGCTTCGGAGCTCGCTTCCTTTCGCCTTCACTTGAATCACCCCGTGATCGAACGCGCAGCACCTCCCGCCGGGCCTAGGAAGCCAGTCTGATGGATCTGAGCCGCGCCGGCGGCGGCGGTCCGCCCCGGGCCGCGGACAGTGCTCACGGAGGCCGGCTGCACCGCCGTCATCGGCTGCCAGCACGCCCATCGACGCCCCGCGCCGGCTGTACACAGGGCCGTGCATCACGGTGGTGTAAGCGGCGGCGACTCCGCCTCCGGCGGTGCCCGGCGGGACGCCGCCCGCGCCGCTACCGCCACCGCTGCCGCCGCCGCCGCCGCCGCCGCCGCCGCCGCCGCCGCCGCCGCCGCCGCCGCCGCTCGGCGCGTCGCCGCCCGTCTGACGCGGCCGCCGCTGCCGTTGTGACCGCGCGCGGACCTGTGCGGGGTTGAAGGGTGGCCGGGGCGGGCCTGCATCCGCAGGCTGTGCGCTGTCTGCGGCCGGTTCCCTGCCGACCCGACCCGTTGCCGCGCCGGTCTGCGCCGGCGGCTTCGCGGCGTGTTGCCGCCCGATCAGAACCGCACTGTGGGCGTGCCGTGTTGATTTACCTTTTTGTTGTCCGAGTCGTGTATGAAATGGCGTCTCAATGCTGTAGTTTATCGAGTGATTGGCTATTTATGGTTTTGTGTTTGCGTTTATGCGCTCTCGTGATACATTGTTTGTCATCTCACAGCGGGCGGCGGCGCGGTCCGCTCGTCCTGCTCCTCCTTACGATCGAGTGGGCCCATTCCATTAGAGTGTTCGCTCCCCGCCGAGACAGCAGCCGGTGTCCCGGGCTCGGGACGCCACGAGACCCCGGCACCACACCGCGTGCGTCCCCGCGCAGCGTCACCGAAGCGGCAGCGGCGGGCGTGGCTCCTGGCTCGACGCCCGGGTCCGGGCCTCCCCGCCCGCCGCTGTGGCCAGGGCCGTCGGGCGGCGGCAGCCCATGTGCGCGGTGCCGCTGCACCGGCCGCGCCGGCCCGGCCCGGTCCGACCTCGCCGCGTCAGGCTCGGCGGCGGCGCCGCGCCCAGCCGGCGCCCGTTAAGGTCGCGGCACGCACACGGAATGCGCGTGCCGGCGCGGAATGCGACGGCGCGGAGGTCGCGCGCGCCGCCGCCGCTGCAGTGAGCGTCTTGCACCGGCCTGCGAACCGGGTCAAGGGAGGCGACAGTGCCACTCGCGCCGAATGTCACGGACGACCGCGGATTGCGCGGCGCGCGCCGCTCCTTATGCGGTGTGCGTGCGGGCTCTGATCCCGGAGCGGCCAAACGCACATCCGATCACCACGGCCAGCCGAGGGCGCGGATTGCGCCCGATCCGGCCGTGCAATGGGCAGATTGGTGAGCTGGGCTCCCGCGGCGCCGGCCTGGACGGCGGGTTCAAGGGCGCCTCTGCATTCGAAATCGGGACGTACACAGCCGAGGCGGGCTGCCGAGGTCGAGAAGCCTCTCGGCCACTCACGTTGCAGTCGCGCGGCGTGAGATCACGGCGCGGTCAGAGTCTCGCGTGCGAGCTCACGAGACGGGCATCTGACGCCCTCCGGTGCGCTGCCCTCGCCCGATGATGCCGCTCTGGCGCTGGCGCTGACCGGCTGTTGATCTCCTCCGCCCCCGCCGGCCGGGTGCTGCCCTCCGTTGCTGCCGTCCACCTCCGGTGTGCGGCATGTCGCCGCGCCGGCGCCCGCAGCCGGACGGCGCCGTCGCGATCGCCGCCGCGTCCACGGCCGCCCCCTCCCCCTCGCCCTCGCCCTGAGACGCGGACGTCGCAAAGTGGCGCGGCACGACCGGTGCCAGCGTCCGCCGGCCGGGCCGCTTCCCGGAACGGCGAGCGCTCACCGTGGGAGCACACCGCGCGCGCCGCGTAACGGCCCGCGCCGCTGCGTTGTCCGGCCGGCCGGACGCGGCGGGCGACCTTCGGCGGCCTTGTGACCCTGCGGCCGGCGCGCCGACGCCGCCCGGCACCGCTGGGCCGGCGCCTCCGGTCGCGTTGCATAACGACTGGGCGATGGCGCCGCCTCCTATGGGGCGGTGCGGTTTTGTCCGTTTTTGTGCGGCCGTGGATGGGTGACCCGTGGGATCGGACCGCTAGGCGGTTAGCCTGTTGAACGAACGCCGCGTCTCGGACGCCGGCTCCAGGGCGGATGAGAGGTGTAAGCGTGTGCCGCGTGTTGCTTGTGTGTCCTGATGGTCCCGCTGCCCTTGTCGCCTTCTCACGCGGTTGAGGGGGGTCCAAAATGGTGCTAACATCCCTGCCCGTGACATTTGTGGCGCCTTCTTTTTTGTTGTGGTATCTCACCGCTCTGGCTCGGACCCCGAGTTCCTGCGAGAGAAGACAGGAGAGGCAGCCTTTGCCTATTGTTGGTGACGTACTGTTGTTCCTGCTGCCCTTGGTGTAGGCTCATGCGGTTGGAAGAATGCAAAAAAGGATGTGAACGCCCCCGCCTGTGTCATTGGCCTGCACCACAACACCTCATTTTTGCTGTTGTGGTTTTATACATGCAGGTGAACTAAGCCGCTTGCCCTTATGGCAAATTGCCTGTTAGGTGAGCTTAGTTTCATCGGCCCTTCAGAAGACTCTTCACATCACATTACGAGATGTTCAGCCGGCTGTCCCCGGACAATAAGCCGAGCAGCTGCAGATGCGCATCTGTGCAATTGCCCAGGTCGCTGGAAGTAGAAGGAAGCTCAGATCAGGGTGAATAGACGCGTAAGCAAATTTTAGTACTGGAGCTGTTCATGGGCAATAGCTGCGGCTGGAGCTGCTGCGTGTCCTCTCAGTTCTACGGCCTACCAAATCTTGGTGTGTCGATCCACGTGAATGTCGGTGATGGCCTCCGGCTCGCTGGAAAGTGGAGGGGTATTGGTCAAGATCGGTGCGCAGCGCGTGTCCTGTCCACAGCACTCATAACGGTGAAGAAATGTTTTGTATCGGTTCCCGAGCCGGGTCCATTATAAAACCATTACTGTTAACAAGGCCATCATTTGCCTGTCATGGCACTGCTTGCACCACTGCGGCACGGTGATTGTTCTCACCGAGATAAAAATGTTGGTGGTGTGAAAGTAGTGTGGCTTCACAGGCTGCGTTGAGAGCCACGCGAGGCGGCTCTGTGCAGGGTAATCATTGCCGGCCGTTGGCTTGGACGAGGCGTTCGCCTCCGCAGTGAAGCGGAGCAATGTTAGAGGAAGGGAGCGGTAGTGGCGCCGCCGCCTCCCTGTCGTTGTGTATGCCCGGGCCTGTTTTCCTCTTTGTCAGCGTTCCTGTTGCCCTGCGTCTGTCTGTTTATCACCGCCCTGCACCAGTGCCTGTCTTCCCTCTGCCCCGTGCAAATGCCCGGTGTCTGTCTTCCCTCTGCCGTGTGCCGGGTTATCCCGTCCGGCGCCGGGTCGACCCCTCCGCCGCCCGGGGCCGGGGTCAACCCCTCCGCTGCCCGCGCCAGGTCAGCCTGTGCGGTGTCGCGGTCGACCCCTCCGCCGTCCGCGCCAGGTCAGCCTGTGCGGTGTCGGGGTCGACCCCTCCGCCTCCCCTGGGCCGGGTCGACCCCCTCCGCCGCCCGCGCCAGGTCAGCCTGTGCGGTGTCGGGTTCGACCCCTCCGCCGCCCGCGCCAGGTCAGCCTGTGCAGTGTCGGGTTCGACCCCTCCGCCGCCCGCGCCAGGTCAGCCTCTGCGGTGTCGGGGTCGGCGCCGGGCCGCGCACCTGGCCGCCGCCGCGGCCGTCGCCGTCCGGACCGGTCCTGTGGAATGCCGCCGGCCTGACGGCGACAAGGCCGCCGCGGAGGCCGCCTCTGCCGCCGGCGGCTCTGAATGCGCCGGTATTCACCCTCCCCTTCTGCAACGGGCGTCACCGGCGGCCCGGGCCCGGCGCCTCTGCCGCCCCCGGCTGTCGGCCCGGCCGCCGCCCCCAGAGACCCGCGGTCGGCGGCGCTCTGCAGGGCGGAGGCGTCGTTGGGCCGGCGCGGCGCGGCGGGGAGCCGGGCGGGACGGCCGAAGTGCTGGACCGGCCGCCGAGGTGTTATGGTAGGGAATGAGATGGAAACTCAAGGTAGATGGACGGTGCCATCGGGTCCAAAGAATCGTCTCAGCCCGTGTCATCGGCGAATTTTGGATTTCTTTGCGATGCCTAGGCATCTGTACAAGGCTGTTTTTTCTGGTAGCCGCTGATATAAATGAATCCCGCTGGTGAGATGGATGCACACGGAAACAGGCGAACAAAGGATAAGGATGCAAAGATCCCAGGCAGGACAAGGATGGCAGTTGGGACGTTTAAGGGCCCAGCAATTTGTGGCATGTTGGCCGATATCTGGGATGCTCAATAATGTGCATCAACGGCAGAGTGAGCGTGGCCTGGCCCGGGAGGTGATGTGGATCTCGTCCCCTGGTCTCCGTAGCCCTGTGGCGTGGAGCCAGTGGCAATCGGGGGTTGCCGATGCTCCAAGGACTGACCGTTCCCACCAGACGAGTAAGCTCGCGTTGAAGGCTGTCGTATCCTGGTGGCTGCATTTGCCAGAACTGAGGCGCCAGGCGTCAAAATGACAGGTAACGTTAGGATGAGGCGCTGCAATGGGGCCTTGCCATTTGCGGTGGGCCAGAACGCCATGCGGTTCTCCGGAAGAAGAGACAGACTTGGTGGCTGGTCGAAATGGAAAGGAGACACGCTTGCCATGAGAGGGGTTTGTTCCTGGTAGGCCTTGTATCGCGCGGTAAGTGGGGGCGGCACATTCATGCAGTCAGGAAATGGCTCGAGGAATGGCATGCGCTGTCGGGGCCCATGGTAGGCACTGCAGCCTGCGGCTACGTACTTGCCAGGTCTTCTCCTGAAGTCTGCTGTTGTGTTGCGATCAGGGGATAGCTTTTGATGTCCCGGCCGGCCTTCGGGCTGTTCCCAAAACCGTTCATTGGTGGTGTGTTGCTTCCATCTCCTCCATTATTACGGTTAGTTATTAGTTAGGCGCTCGTGGTCATGGCTGGTGCCTCGTCTGGCTAACTTTGGCTACCGCTCATGCAACTGGGTTCACGTTCAGCCAGCGCTCGTTCAGTCTTCGGCCGCCCTTGATTTGTTCCGGCGCTGATGCCCGACCTGTTTACGGGAGCCAGCGCGATGTCGCAAGCTCCAGGAAGGAACGGCGCGCCGCCTGACCTGCGCCCCGGCGCCGGGGGGCCGGGCCCGGGCTTCCCGACCGCTCGGGCGGCTGCTGAAGACTGGCCGGGCCGGCTGGCGGCGGCCCGGTGACGCTGGCGCCGGGTCGCCTGATTAATGGCGCCCGTGATCAGCGCCGGCTGGCGCCGCGCTCCGCCACTCCGGTATGTGTGCAGCGAGGCCGCGCGACGACCCCGGTCCCGGGAGAGCGCTGGGAGCGGACGGCGCCGGGGAGAGGGGCAGTAAGCGGCGGAACAGAGTGGTGCTGGGAAGCAGTCGATGTGGGATTGGAGTGTGTACGAGAAGCGAATGAAAACTCGGAGCTAACGAGAGGCGAGTGGAGAAGCGGGCCGTATAGCGACAAGAAACGGAGAAGGATATTTCTGAAATTGTCCGGTTGACTGCTGATAAAACGCGGGCCAGAACGCTGAGAAGAGAGATAATGGAAAAAGTTCGAGGCGTCGGAAATTGTAGCGAGCACAGAGGGCATGTCATGCAGACTCTTGCGCACGTGGCTGGCACCCGGGTGACTTGGTCGGCCGGCCGGCGAGGAGTCGGCGCGGCGCCGACCCTGACAGTGACTCCCCTCCCCCACGAGATGGCGCCCGCCCGGGTGGCCAATCTGATGAGATCACGCCGATCATGATCGTTCGGCCCGCCGCCACGCCCCGGCCGGCACGTGCAGCGGCGACCTTCGCCGCCACGCCGGTGAAGGCCGCCCCGGCGTCGGTCCCGATGGCGCCGACGGCCCGCCTTCTGTCGCCGACACTGGGATACGCTCCGCCCCGCCGCGGTCCCGGCGCTGTCCTGATCCCGACCGAGGCTCAGGACCGGCTTGGGGCCCACTTTTGGCTCCGGGCCGTCTTGTCTTGGTCAGTTGATGTGTAGCCTTGTGCCGTGGGCGTTAAGAATGGCAACCTTTGGACGTTAAGAATTGAAGGATGAAAAAGTTGGCACCCGGTGACGTGGCGCTAGCACCGTTATAAAAATAGCGAGCGGTCGTTCTGGGTCTAGATGCCAAGGTTCATTGCTTGACATGAAGACATTAAGTATTAATGCAATGGTGAGCAACGGAGCCCCTCTAGCTTACACTGAATCCGCCATATATAACAGATATGGCTATTGACCATGTAGTATAAACTGAATTGCCGAATTGTGAAAAGCTGAATCGTGAAAAGCTGAATTATGGTTGCTCAGTACCTAATTGCTCAGATTTTGGGAAGTATTTTTCTTAGAATGCTCAAAGTTTTTCTGTTTTGGAGTACCGATTCACGCTGTTTTTGAAAACAATTAGTGAGTCGACTCCAAATCGTGATGGGTTATTCGAGACATCCAAAGTTTCGCTGAGATTCGACCCAGCTCGGCGCGCGCCCTGCTCCGCTTGCTCGACCTGTCTCCTGTACCGTCTCCTGACCGCCGTGGGTCCGGCCTGGCCGCTGCGAGGTCGGCACCGATCTCCCGATCCCACCGGCGATTCCGGAGCGGATCCGGCCGCCGCCGGACTGCCGTGCTGTTCCGCATGCCGGCGGTGGGACTCGTGACACGAGCGGGGGCGTCACGGGCGACAGCTACGGCAGCCGTGTGAGCCGGCGACGTGACGGGTTGACATCAGGCCGTGACGGCAGGCCATGGCGGCGTCCGTGATGTCACCGAAACCGGGCGGCCGCGGCGCCCCTCCGCTGTCCGACGCGCCGACACCGGTCGCCGCTAAGGCGGATTTATCGGTGCTGACGTCCCGGATTCGGCGATAATCCTTCACCTGCGCAGTTCGCCTCAGGTGATCCCCTGGCGAAGAGAGCCGCCGCTGTACGACGCGGCTGCTCTCGCAGAGGGACGCCGGGACCATGGGCCGCCGCGGCGAGGACAGGCGCCGATGCGGCCGGCGCTGCCGTGCCCTGACGCCGGGACAGGAGTGTGATCGGACTTACGTCCTCGGGTGGACATGAGGACAGAGACGCAATCGATCAGCGCCCCGGTGTCCGCCGTGGGCGGCCGGACCTTCGGCAGCGGGGTCCGCTGGACCATCATTGGGGCGGTGTTGTCCTTTTCTTTGCATTACAGGCCGGCTGCGGCCCTATCTATTACGTACATTGCTGCTTTTGGCCTTGTGTTTGGCGTGTGTTGCTGATTACGTAAGCAGCTGGACCACTGTCCGGGAGGAGGAGGATACGTCCGGGTTCGGTTCGCGCCACCGCCGCCGTTGGGGCCAGCGGCGCTCCAACCCGACCGCCGCCCGCCGCCGCCCGCCGCCGGGGTCACATTCTGTGGCGAGGTCGCGGCCCGCCGAGTCCGCGTGACGTCACGGCTGACGTCAGAGCGCGTGACCCCCGACCCGGCGCCGATCAGTGGCCTGTGTTTGCCGCGCGCGCCCGGAGGCCACGCCTCTGTTGAGACGCGCCCTCCGCTGGCCCCGGTCACCCCGCGCATTGTCTCGCGCGGCGTGACGTCAGAGCCGCGCTTCGGCGGCCCGTCCAGCTACGCCCCCAGCGGAGCTCCACGCCCCCAGCGGAGCCGGAGCGCGGACGGAGACGGCGCCCGCTTGCCGATCGCTATCATTATCACATTATCTGCACCGGACGCAAGTAAACACGTCTTAAACAGATTACGGTCGGTGCAAAAGGTCATTGCGGTCATGTGGAGACACCTGCTGTCTGTTACAATGACCAACCAGTTATGCGGGACAACTAGGGATGTCAGTTCTCGCTAAGCAGTAGAGCGTTTTGTCAACAGACGCCCGAGTTTTATGACCTCTGCAGTGAGAACATCTGTACATGCTGACGCAACTTGCTGGAGACGAGGCGGTACCGGTCCTGCCTCCCCCACCAACCATGGAACTGACCCACCCCGACCCGACCCAGCCCAGCTCTTTGAGCTCATTCGATATTGTCTAGGTTTATAGACATCTCGTAGCTTGACATGGTAAGGCTAAGAGTCACCCAGCGGTTATTTGAAGAAGCGCACCATTCTTGCAGTCCGGCGAGTATTGTCAGTTTCACCCAGAATAGCATCAGACCCGATTACATCGATTTCACCTTTTCATTTAGAAAGGTGCGGAAGGGGACGGAGCCTATGAAACGTAACGGAAGTGCAGTACCATTGCAGCAAGTTGAAATTGATTTGCAGATTGGTTCGTCACTCCCTGCCATGCATTGCAGCTGCTATCCTTATAGTCTTTACTGACACTTTCTGCAAGATCCTGCTTAAGTCGAGTCAATACCGACTCGACCGATGCAAGCAGAGAAAAATCGAGTCGACTGGTTGGAAATCGTACGCAAGTGAAGTGTGTGAAACGGTGCTCAGCGGCCCCAAATTGGTAGTGATTAATACATAGCTTTGGTCCCGGGACAACCGTTTCCGGCCGCGCGTGTTTTGTACTCTCGCAATGCATGTTTTGGTCAGCGAGAAATAGTGTACATTGTCGGCGAATACTGGCCTTGAATCGTCTAGTTTTCCTCACGGATCCTGTCCAGCTTCATGAACTCTGGCGTCGAGCTCATCTGGACATAATCCATTCCAGATATGTTGGCTGCCGTGTTGGCTGCGACTGCTGTAACCCCGGCCGTGGAACCGGAACTGGATCCGGCTGCTGTCTTAGACGTGCTTATCGGCCCGTGCTCAGACGCGACCTTTCTTAACGTGGGGAAACACGGCCTCTCGGCGCTCAGTCGACGACGTCATTGTAATGCAGACACATTATGAATGGATGGATTCCATTGTCGCGGAGAAGTAGCCAGAGGGTTCTGACGCTATACAGGCTTGGGCTGCTGGGATAGCCAGGTAACGAACATTTCTTATGTCATCCAGGTACACCTGCGGAGAAGACGACGATTGCCTTTTGCACAGAATTTTGTAATAGCATTTAGGGAAGTGGACTATCTTTAGAACGAGTCAAGCTGAAGAGGTTATCCAAAAGGGCGGAAAGTATGACGCTTGAAGCTACTGTCACCTGGTGTTCGCTTTATGTGTCAGGAATCTGCATGTGCCGTAGACCTTGAAATGCACTAGTCATGCATGAGCCCAAGTCCACCAACACAAAAGCAAAGTCATCGGTCGTGGTCTTTCCAGTGGGTTTTTCTTCAATTTTCCGTTTTAGCCGCAGCAAACAGGGCGGGAGTACATGTCTTCACAAAAGATAGTCAATCCTATCATTTCATTGTTGCGTCAGGTAGAGGTCGAGGACGTATTGGGCTGATGACACTGCATGCAGATACCCGTGCTAAAGGTACCGGTAGTTCTTGGCTGATGTGGCAACCATCCAGGATGCACCGATCGTGCTCTAAATCGAAGTACGTCATCGGCAACATTTCATTCTTTTCCGCCATAAGCTGCCGTACATTTCCTGCGATGAAGCGCGGTCACGTTTCGAGGTGCTCCGAATCAGCTGCAATACAGAACGTGACGCACTATTCTGTAGGAATGGGAGAAGCATCACGATATGAGACGCTGCGCTTCTCAGTCTGTCCATATTTAGGGCGACACCATGAATTTGCACTCGCGTCAAAATGAATTGATTGTTACAAACTGTTTAGGTGATGGGTCATTTTTGACGATAGGTGTGTCGATTTATCGCAGTTGCTTGTTCGTGATGCATAATTACGATGACATGTATTTTACGATTAGTGGAATTATCTCAATTAGTTCTAATCAACCATTTTATATTATTGTAAAGTTGCGGTAGCATGGACATAAATTTGTCAACCATTCGGTGTCAGCAGCGCTTATGTCGGTGCTTGCGTCTCAGAAAGCCCACGATTTATCCTGACACTCCTCCCCTTGCCCCCAACCAACAAAGCCTGGCGCCGCTGCAGGGCAGTGTAGGGTTACTAAGTTACCGAATCCTGACAAGGTTTGTACAAATTACGTTCAAGTAATCTCGCAAAATATCATGTCGTCTAAATCCCCCCGGAGAACATGACTCATACATCTCATCAAAATTGTCATTAATGTCTAATATCTGTCAGCTGAAAGTGATTCGTCATCCTAAGCGGGATGCATGGACGTCATCATCAGCTGACGATTTCAGTAGCATTGGAATGGCGCCAAGGGACGGCGTTCCTGGATTCGCCCAGCAACAATGGTTCAGCGCGTCTATGGTGCTTCACAGTATGAAATACGTTGACAATTGCACCAGTGAAAAGGGGCCTACAGGACATAGATGCACTGCGCATAGGCGTTTTTCATTGGTCCTTCGTAGATGCATCGTGAAAAAGTAACCTAATGGCCATGGCTTTACTTTTCGTTAGTGTGTAGCATTGATTCTTTTTGAAAGTGCAGCAATGATAAGTTGTAATGACCCTCACTCCTTTCCGGCACGTTCCTGTGCTCCTGTGCCAAACTTTCTGTGGCGCTGCTGCTGCTACCGCCGTCCGCCGCCGTCGCCGCCTCCCCGCAGCGCGGCGGGGGCATCACGACCCCGGCGGCAGCGTTCAGTTCTGCCCCGCCTGGCCTGGCGCCGGCCCGTCGCGAGCGGTGTCACTGGCGTGGTCCCGCCAACATCCTGCCGTGGCGTGCGGCTCTCACGCCGCGATTAGCACAGTGCGTGTCTGATGTTGTTTGCTACACGCGTCGAAGGTCCTAGGCATTTCTTGCGACGGCATTAAGTCATTTTGCTATAAACGAGGACAAACTGTCTCCTTGTTAGCGAAACGCGTTCGTGGTGGCGCTGCTGCCGTGACAGTGAATTACCACTTCAGCTGCGCCTGATTTTGTTTGGCTTTGTAAGTTTCACATTTCATAGCTGGGAGTGCTGTGGCCTTCAACGTTTCGGTTATTAATGCCGGTATTAGGGTCATGTGTGCCGCGTTGGATATGGGTGGGCACTCCCTACCACCTGTGAGTGGTTGATGGGAAGGTAGAGAAAACAGTTGGTGCCAGGTCAAAGTGCTTGATAAGCCTGGATGACGTTTGTCATTGGTTCAGCCATGTAACACTTGAAGCGAATCTTTGTGGACTTATTTAACCCTCGCCCTGATAAGGGAACTGGGTTCGATGTCACCCTCTAAGTTTTTTTTTAGAATATCTCCGGTGTGGCGTGCAGTCACGCCAAATTTTCAGTAGCGTATTGGACATCCATTGCACGGGTTTTGACACCAAACAACGTGTTCCTCGTGTTCCTGTTCTTTTTTTTCTGGCAGCGGCGTTTTTTTGCGTTCCTGGCGACGCTAGGGACACCAAACGACGTGTCCCTAGCGTTTCTGTTCTTTTTTACTGCACGGCGTTCTACAGCCTGAGCGGGGGGGGGGGGGGGGGGCAGGGGCGGGCGGCAGCCAACGATGCCGTGGAACGCGGACGGCGGGGGGACACTGTTATATTAACGGAGCCATACCTCGTATAGATATGGTAAAACACATGGAACCACGTACCATTGTACCCGTAAGTGGACACCGAACACGTCTGTGTAGAGTTTGTGTGGTTACAAGACATTTTTTCGTATGTGTGAACTTGTAAAGTGAAAAAATCGCGATTTTCGAGAAAACCTTACCTTCAAACCGGCGTTGTAGGGTCACTGTTTTACCTAGTCGGATACAAATGATAGGCAACCGCGAGATTTCGTTGAGACGAATCAGGTGGTGCTCTCCGCTGAGCTCTATCTGTCTTGGTTTGGAAACCCCAGGGCGCGGGTCGCGTCACTCCCCCCCCCCCTGCTATCTGTACGCATTGTGAAAAATGGCGAATCAGCGCGAGAGTTAATGTATGGCTTCTTTTTCGACTTTGTTATTTTGCAATTATTCGTAAATTACGGCAAGCCGCCACACGACTCTGTCAGTAAATTTGTAGACATCCCAAGACAAGAAGCAAGTTCGGTAAGCCTTTTGGTCATAGCGTTCACCCGCTTGATATATTTCATTACCGAAATTCCAATAAAACGAGAGGAAAGCTGGAAAGACAAGTCAGTAAGCAGTCCTTGATTCAAGATCAACACGAAACAGCACGGTGCTGTAATCGACCAAACCGAGTGTACTGCAATCGACACAACTGCCGAAATTAAACCTTCACTCTTGCACCACTGCGTTCTTGCTGCGGTGTTCGAAGCTGCGATTAGTGCAAATGGCGGTTGTACATGCAGGAAAGAATGCGCTCCGCGTGTTTAGCTATCGGTGCAAGGACGTTGGTAAACCAGCAAGGTGAAGTAACGGTAGGAACCATGATCTTCAATAGTTGTTGCATGCATGGTGTATCTTTTACACAGTTTTTCTGGCGGCAATTACGTGTCTGTTTCGGCGCCGCTCGGGCGGCACACGGCCGCGTCGCCCCGCGTGCTTCATCTCACGGCGTCTGTCGGCGCTCCGTGTCACCCGCGGCCGGTACGGAGCCGGATGTCACCGGAGGCTGTGCTGGGACGCCGCCGCGTCGCTGGGGGTCTCGCCGCCGCCGCCGCCGGCCGAGTGCGTCTCGAGCGGCGGTGCTGCGCCGGGCTCCGGGGTCGGTCTGTGGCGCGCACGGCGCGAGCCGGCGCGTGCGGCGCCGATCGATGGGACCGCCCGCGGACGGATCGCGCCCGCCGGCGGCCGCGCCGCGGTGCGCTCATGACCGCGCCGACCCCGGAGCCCGGCAAAAACGGCCGTCCCACGGATCCGGGAAGCCGGGTCCGTGGGATCGGCGCGCTCCCCCACCGCGAGCGCCCTCCGGCCGCCGGCCGATCCGGGTCCGCCGGCGGCCGAGTGCGCACACCTCGGCCGCCGGCGGGCGACGCTGCTCCTGCGGCTTCTGCAGCTCCCGGATGGTGTTCGACATTGATGCGACGGTTCTTGCTTGGTGCTGGGTTGTTTGCCCTCTTGGCGTGACAGCGGGCGCTGTAGCTTCCGGCCTTCGGACTGTCCCGGTGTTTAGCTCCGCACTTTGTCTCTTGTATACGGCTCCTTTCTCGACTGCATCCTGTTTTCTGTTCTGGTCGCTTCATCCTCTACGGCCGCGTGCTTCTTCTTTCTTCAGTCGCTTCCCTGCTTTTTCTCTTCGTCCGTCCTCGTCCTCGTCCTTTTCCGTGCGTCTCTTCCTGCCGTGTGTTGCTGTCTGTCTCGTTCATCATGCGGGCGCGGTGGCGGACGTGTCGGTGTTTTGTCCCCGCGCTGCCCCCTGAGCGCCCGGCCATTCAGTTGTCGCCGCTGTCCCCCGGGCGGCGCGTCCTCGGCCGCTACTGTCCGTCTCCGCCCCAGTTTTGACGTCGATGAGGAAGGGTACGTCGCGGAGCGTGCTGAATTATTCATCGCTGCTTTGAGTCCCGTCGACCGCTGAATGGGCCGGCCGTCCGACGCGGAGAGCTTGATTCGACCGCGGCGCGCTGACGTGCCCGGCAGCCGCTTCCTGCCGGTCGCCGCCGCCGCCGCCGCCGCCGCCGCCGTGGTGTCCCGTCCGCGGCGCTGGTCCGGCCGGCGTCGGCGGGCGGAGGCCGGGCCAGCGCCGCAGGGGCCGTAATCCGCCGGCGACGCTGCGGTCGCGGCGCCGTCTCGGTGATGAATGTGGCGACCTCGCGTCCTTCGCCGAGCTGGTCTTCAAACGGGCGAGCTGGAGCGGTCCCGGAATTCGATTTGATGCGGTATCGTGTTGCCGGCGTGAGGGTGCAAGTGACGTCATCGTCCGCTCGAACCCCGCCGAGACGCAGTAGTGTTATGACTTCACTGATAGCTCTGCCTTCCGCGAACCGGCACTGGCGATTTCGTCTGCACACGATCCAGCGTGTCCTCGGTGCGGTGGGTTTTCCGTATCGGGGTGCATCGCATCGCATTTCACGTTGTGAAACGTTATACTTTGATTGGGCTGCTGTTGACGTATGCAGTGGTAGTCAGTCTTCCTGCACAATCTGTAGGTGTCTATCAAACCGAGCCATCCTCGGTCGTTATGCAGCAAGCATGTATCGTGCATGCACACTGGCAAATCAGCCGGTCACGTTCAGTTCCCGTTGTATCGATAACGGCGGTAAAGGCACGGTTCGAATTGGTACCATTCACGAGAATTGGGGGTACGTAGGCTTTTGTATGCTGTATTGGCTGCCGACAGCATGTGACGGAGCATTACGGCCGCTAAGCACTGCGGACATGGAGCAGGTGTACGTGCTGTAGATACGCTAAGCCGCCGCCGAGCCGGGAGTGTGGCGTGACTTGGGGCCGAAGTCGCCCGATCGCCGCGCTCCTGTTACGCTTATCGGCCCTGATCGGCTGCGTGGAGGTGCCCGGCTGATCCAGGGAGGCCCTGCCGTGTCCTGGCCGGCGCTCTGTGAGTCATCGGCGCTCCCGCCGTTGCGTGGCAGCGTCCGGAGCCGCTCCCGGTGAGCCCCAGCGCCTTTCTGGGCCCGGTCCCTCGTGCGAAAGTCACCGAACGGGGGCTTTTTCTGGTGTTTGCCGGGCAGGGAAACCGGAGGGAGTTCCCGTGGTTTGCCCGTTACGGGCAGCGGGCTCGAAACTTCGGCGCTGAACGACCAAAGCGGTCCAGTGCAGACCCAATGTGGCGAGAGTCCGTTCCTGGCCAAGTTGTGCCTGGAAAAAGAACTGCTCGTACGACAGCCAGGCAGGAGACGGAACAGGGGCGGCTGTCGTAAAACTGCGCCGGATCAGTGTCATTGAATGTCAGTGCGTGTGACGTTTGATGGATCAAACTTGATCAACGGGATAAAATATTTTATTGCGAGCTTTTGTATCTTAACCCCATTCCTATCAGAGGGATTTGGTGATTGTGGTTTCCGACCCGTTCCAGATTAAGCCTTGGAGCATGATGGCTTTCCTTAATCATCATTTTTGCACACGCCCTCGAAATTTCCACTGCTAGGTTATTCCATGGCGGTTGTGGATTGGTGTGTCGGTGGGGGGATGGAATGTTGAGGGCTGCCATGCACTTTCAGAGCCTGGGAGGTAGGAGAATGTGAATGGCGTCGCTTGCTGCAAGACGTGAAAGATGAGTTATGTCTTAGGTGATGATTGTGACACATATGAATGCTATCAAAAGACAGGAGCGCACCTGTGGAACAGACCACGGTGTGGCTGCCTGTTGAATGACAAGTTGTACGACAGTATTGTTACAAGACGGAAAAGTGTTGCTTGTTTTAATGTTATTTGTTCCTTACTTCACTTGACAAGTATTTTGTCGTGGTCGATAAATCACTGTTCCTTCACCGATATAAAAGGATGGCTTATTCCCGAGAGAGGAACGGCTGATTCTTGGAAGTAGGCCTCAAAAATGATTCAGAGGTACCCATTCTGATGTGGGTTTTCTTTCGACGATGTCTTTCAAGTGCTATGTGTTATGGCACGTTATGTGCGAGCACGCACACCTTGGGAATATGCTTAGCAATTTAACAGTCAGTCACATCAGAATTGGCTCCATTTCAGCCTTCCACCGTGACTCCGCCTGTGATGTCCGTGACTCCGCCTGTGATGTGATGTGACTCCGCCTGTGATGACTTCCACCGTGACTCCGCCTGTGATGTTTTCCTGGGGGGTATAAAGCCTTACAGTAAAATAAGTACGAAAATTCGGCACATCCGCTTCGAAAAGGTGGCTTCATCAGACTGTTGGGTCACGAGGCCGGAGAACGTGAAAGAACTAAAAAAGAGACGCAGGGCAGTCCTCGGGAGTACTTGGTCTCATCGCTGATCGGTGTCTGGACGGGCTGGCAGCTGCGGTGACGCTGCTGACCGTCCGCAGCGTGCGTACATGATCGGCTGCCTGACCGCATCGCGCGTCCGCCTCGGCCTGGACGCGAGGCACGTGACCCGCCAGCGGCGACCTAGACGCAAGGGACATGACCCACCAGCGGCATGATCCGCCGGCTCACAAAGGCTGCTCGATCCTTCGACCTCATCTATTGAAAATGTTGACACCGTTCTGACGTTGGTTGGAAAGCTATGTGGAAAGACACCAGGACTCTTGAGTGTCGGTATCCAGCGCCGATGAAGTTGACCGGGTTGGTGCGACGAGGGGAGTTACGGCGCTGCAACGCCCCGCTGATAGGGCCAAAGAGCAGTGGCGCAATGACCGCCATCGCGACGATTACCTCCTAATTGGCCGTAGCAGGCCCTGTTATGGCCTGTCTCCCTGCCATGTGCAGAGCGGGCGCAAGCTTGATGACGGAGGTGTCGTGTATTTACGGCGCAAGAGCACGACACTGCAGCTATGGTCAGCCCTCGCGCCGTGCGTGCAGCAGTGTGGAGCGAGGCGCCGGCCCTCTGCCTGTCGCGAGGCCAGCGCCCACCACGTCGCCGGGAAGAAGTGAGGTACCAGCGCCGTGCACCGTCTGTCGGACGTGGCCGTGCCGTGCTGAGCCGCCGCTCTTCCGAACAGCTCCTCCGGACAGCAGCCGCCGCTCTTCCGGACAACAGCCGCCGTTCCTCCGGAGGACAGCTCCTCCGGACAGCACGTGCTGCCAGGATATCCGCGCGCCACGCCATGGCTCGTCACGCCGACGCCCGGACTGCCCCACGCCCGCGTGGTCACTTGTCGCCTGGCCACGGGTCACGTGTGGCGACAGCTGCAGCCGCATTCCACCGAGCGACGTAGCGTATTCGTCTTTGCGACATCTCCCAGAAGCGGACCTCCCGTCCCGCGTCCGCCCGACGACCCCCCTTTCACCGGCTGGAGGCGGTGGGCCAACGTGCATAGCGTTGGCCCCCGTCGCCAGGAATGCGATGCGGTGATAATTTGTGCAACGGGTGCCGCCTGTCGTGTGACAGGTCTCAGCGCTTCTTGCACGTATATGTCGGCGATGATCGGCTGTGCCTTGTTGGCGGCGTGATGCTGCAGCGGTGAAAGGACTCGCCCCTACGCGCCGGCTGCGCCCGCTCGTGGTGCAGGGGATCCGTCGGTTGGCTCATGACGCCCGCTCCGTATTCGCCGGCCGTCCGCGGCGGCGGGAGTGTTCCCGAGCGCCGTCGCACTGCTGCGGAGAAGCGGGCATGCCTGCCGCCGATCAATCACGGCGCCCACCGCAATCCGGCCGGAGCGGAGCATCGCGGAATGTTCGGGATCCTGTCGTCAGCGCCATCCCGTGACGGTGCTGACTGACGTCTCGTGCCGACAACGGGGCTAAACCCGGCCCGCGCTGCGTCGCCGTCGGCGGCCTGCATACCGCGGCCGGCCGGGCCCGTCCGGGACCAGGGCACGGCTGCGGCTCGGGGCTGACACGCACGGGTCCGTGGTCGCGTGGTCCGTCCGTCCGGTTGTCCGCGAAGGTAGGGGGAGGGGGGAGGGGGGGGGGGGGTCGGCGCCGGTCGCGCCGTGCTCGAGCTGAGGCGTGGGCGCAGTGGCGGCCTGCCTCCCCGGAGGTCGGCTTCGGCTTCGTCGGAAGCCCTCCTGGGAGACGCGTCCGAGGGACGGCCGCCGCCGCCGTCTGGCGCCGGGCCCACGATCGGAAGACGACAGACCGACGCGCTCACACATACTCAGCGCTTGTGAACGGAACTCGCCAGTGGGGGCCGCCGACTGCCGCGAGATGCGCTGACCCCGCCATCAGCAGCGGCCGCCGGGCGCTCGCGCCGCCGCTCTGCGCCACCGACCCCCGCCCTGTTGGGCAACGTCACCAGGTGTCGGCGACGCCGCGCCGGCGCGGACGGCGTCGGTTGCCCGGCAGGGGTGCGCCGGCTGATTGACCCGCTTGAGTAATTGTTGCCCAGTGCCGGCGACGCCGGAAGTGGTGCAAGGGTGACGCGCCGCCGGCGACGGGTCGGAGCGCAGGGGTCGCGGAGGCGGGAGCGCGAGGCTGTGGCGGTGGCTGCGGCGGCGCAGGCGAAGGCGTAGGCGTAGGCGACGGCGCAAGCGCGGGCGCAGGATTGACGGGTGAACCGAGGCTGAGAAAGTGGACGTCGCAGCCGAGGGGTAGAACGCCCAGTTGTAGTGGCGGCGCCATGGGTTCGAGTTGGTACCTGCTTTTCTTCGCCCTTTCCATTCGCTTCGCTGCGCCCCTCCCCTCGGCTCGTTTTTTCTCCGTCTACGATCGGCGTGGGAGAGAGACTGCAGCGCTAACGAGCAGAGCACTCAGATGTGCCGCTGTGAAATTATCGAAATGGTCGTAAAGCATGGTCGTGAGTGGTGTGGCGTGACGGACGCGGTGGCCGAGGTCTGTGCCGGGGGCCGGCGCCCGGTGGCGGCCGCCGCCTCCGTCCCTGACGCGGCGCGTGGCCGCCCGGCGCGCCGCGTCGGGCGTGGTTCGGCTTGTCGCTGGGCGGGGCGCCGCCGGCGCCCGGACCTGCTAGCCCTGACGGCGGCCGGCGCCGACTGCGTGCGCCCGCCCGCTATGACAAACACCAGCTTCCACCGGTACCGCCGGCGCAAAAACGGAGCCCCCCCCCCCCCTTGCCTCTTTCTCGACCCGCTTGCCCGGGGATGGGGACTAGCGCCTGGCGGCGGCGGCGGCGGGTCCGCCGAGTCATGTGTGGACGGCGGCCTGGGAGTGTGACCGCGGATGGTGACCGGCCTCCGCTGGCTGTGTGCGGAACCGGGAGTTAGCGTGCTGGTGGCTGACTGGGAAAGAGTCGGCAGTGAATGTGCCGCCGGTGCCTTGGCTGGCCACGGGATGTAAGATGGCTGTGGGTCCAGACTGGCACCCGTGCGAGGACGTACAAATATGTGCGTGGTAGGCAAGAACCGTGCCAATGTCAAGCCCTCGTCATTTGGCAAAATATATAACAGTAGGTAAATAAAAGCTCCTGAAAAAAATTGCAAAGGTGAACGTAAGTTGTGGTGTCTTGCATTGCGAGCCCCGGACATTCCAGCGATGAAGTCACCTCACTGTGAACCGATTGCGGCCGCGTGCTCCACACAAGTGGTAGGATTATTAATTAGTCGCCGGTCGGGTGGGCGCATCGCCTGCCAGCAGCTCTCCATTCATGTTTCCGAGCCTGCAGTGTGCGGGATACCCGATAGAGCTGCCCGCGTAAGGCGTGCACAAGAGACTGCTAGAATGCTTGCGGAGGCTGAGCCCATGTGATTGACGCGGCGGTAATAACGGCGCGCTATTTTTCGCCGGTTTCCGCTTCTGTACTTTGCAAGTCGGTCCCGAAGCGAGGCTCCTCATGTCTGTGAAAGGGCGCAACGCCGGGTGCTCAGCGCTGTTCTGGTCAGATTTACGACCCCACAAATAGCCGCCATCTCGCCGCGAGTCATAGCTGGAATTGATGATGGTACAGCTGGTGACGTGATCCGTATCGCTCGATGTCGGAAAACACGGCATCAGTGCTCGTCAGTTGGACGATACGATCGACCGCTCCCTTAATCGCCTCGGCCACGGTAAAGGTCACGGCCGTTGGGGTCGGGTGGGTGTGGGGGTAGGATAGGGGGGGGGGGGGCATGCAGGATCGCGGTAAATGATCGGCGCACCGTGCGCGGGACGCGACCCGAGCCGCCCCGGTGACGTAAGCTTGCGTCGCCGTCGCCGACTCGCGGTCGCGGCCCATTAACAAGTTCAATGGCACGCCGGCCGCCGTGGTCTTGCCGCTGTTGTGTCACTACGGTCGGCATTGTGGCGGGTCGGGTTTGGCGGGCCGCCGCCAGATGGCGTTAGTGATGCGACGGGCCGGCCATCGGCGGCGCACTGCGGTCGCGCCCCGCGTCCGCCTGGCCGCCCCCGGTTTGGTAACGAACCACCGGACGTGCTCTGTGAAGGTCTAGAACAAAGACGGGCGTGTGTGTGGGTTGCCGGTAAGTGGCGTATGCCGCTACTAAAAGCGTAACTTGGATCATCGCGAGCCCGCGGAGATGGGTAGTCCGCAGCCGACCGGTATCCGCGCTACGACCAGAGCTCTCGTCGGCTTACCACTGATCACATGTCATCGTGACGCTATGAGCAGCGCGTCACATCCCGGAACGCTGAGTTTGCATGCATGTTTATCGACGCCGCCGTGCGCTGCGAGAAAGGACTCCTGGGAGGGGCGCGCCGTAGTGTAACAGAGCCCGGCCAATGCCATCGTTGTTTCATCGCCGCTGCTGTCACTACTGACCTTGTTCGGCACCAGCCCGCGCTGTCTACGCCCGTGTCAGCCCCGGCCGGGTCCGCGGCGTCTGTCACGCCCTCGGCGCTGCCGAGCGTGCCGCGCCACCTGTCACGTGAGCGCCGCCAGAGGCGCAGGCCGGTCCGCCGAGGAGGGCCGGTCCGCCGAGGAGGGCCCGTCCCGCGGCCGGCCCGCTGGCGCCGCGTCGCCGGCGACGGCCGTTCGAGCCGCGGCCGGACGGTGGGACCTTGGTGGCGCCGAGGCCCGCAGCGGGACAATGGGCCGATACGGCGCGCAGACGCGGCGGCTCTGTCACGTGCCCGTCTGGCGCTGGATTATTCGGAGTCCGCCTGGGGCCGCTCTGCGTGGGCTCCTGCCGCTGGCAGACTGGTGCTCCGCTCTGCATGCAGCCGATTCCGAAGTCCGTCAAGTTTTTCGTTGAGTCGGGATGGGGTTGATACCCTCGAACACATGTGCGAGTCCGAGCTGAGTCAGCCGTGGTGGTTGGAACAATGGATGAGTCGGCCGAGGTGTGAACAGCGGCGATGTTTTCCTGCTGATCGCTGGTATCGCCTGGTCCCTCTATTTTTTGGCCTTGTCAAATGTGTACGCATGGAGGCCTTTATAATGTTTGTATACCATGAAGCACTTTTTCTCCTGTTGTCACCGGAGTCGACCCCTCTGTACCGATTTTGGAAATAGACTATAGCTTCTTCCGTCGGCGTCAACCCACGCGCCGTGAGCCGTGGTTGGGAACGGCTCCCTTGGAACGGAATGGAATGCCAGCATGCTCTTGAGACTACCTCCACCGGCTGGTGAGCCAAATGGAAGATTTGGGGGGCAATGGCGCATTTTTCAAACAAAAAACAAAAAAAAACATAGGAGTGTTGGACTCGACGTAATTTCGGGCTACCATGCCGGGATAGAATGGCTTGAATGTTCCGCTGATCTCGGTGTCCATCGGGGCTTTGGCGAGACATTTAAGTCTCCATGACGCCCTCTGCTGACGTGGTTTTAACAGAGTGCCACCATCCGCGCGGAGGGTCGGCGCCTCTGATCGCGTCACGTGGTCCCGCCCCGCCCGATCGCCCGTGTCGGCCGCGAGAATTCGGTGGCGATTTCACAACGCGATCGGGCCGTGCGCTCGCGCGCGCCGCCGCCTTTGGCTTTGCGAAATGCGATTGATTTGGTAAGGCGCGGCGGGCCGCCTGGGTAATTGTGGGACGCGCAGATGTGTTTGCGCCAACATCAGTAGTCAGGGCCGCGCCACGCGTCGCGCAGTCGGATTGCGGGGAGCGGGGCGCCCAGCGGGTTTAAACCAGGTATCCGCTTCGACGCTTCCGGGCACCTGAGCCGTGACGATGAGAACAAGGCGCTCGGCGGGTGCTGGCTTTCGAGTTGAGCCGCGTCGTTTTCCGATTAATTCTGGTCTGTTGCGGCGCGTGGTGAGACTCACGGGTGCGTGCGGGCGGGCTCGCCTGTGCCCGGCTCAATTCGTCGCCTCCGCTTGTGGCTGTGGCACCCAGCGGCGCTGGCCGGACCGGCCTGATGCGCCGAGGCTGTGGGGCGCGCGCGCAGCGCTAAGATTTATAGGTTTCGGGATCGAGCGGAGATTTTCCGACATGTTTGTGGTAGTCTGGCGTCATTTGTGTACGGCGAACCGATGGCCTCGGCTGACGTGCGCGCGAGGCTGGGCTGTGAGCTTCTCGGGAGAGGGTGTGTCGGCTCGTACTATTCGGCGCCGCCGTGTCGAGGCGCGCGCAGCTGCCCGCTCCTGGCGCAGCGACCGTGATGGGTTCGGCGATATCTGGCAACTGAATACTGCCACAGCATCATAGCGCATTGAGCCCCTGTGCGTCTGCCATGTTTCTGTAACGTGGCGCAACGATGTCATTCCGATTATTGGAGACGCGGCCTTGGCAGCTTGATTGCGCCTTGGCAAGATCTGCGAGCGAAATTTGTAATCTCTCTTGGTATGTACTGACTCGTCCCGTTGCCAATTTCAACACCAGAAGCCCAGCTTTTGCGGTGTTTTCACGATAAACTTTACGACGCCTCCCACAACGGTAAAAAACGTCTGCAGTCTGGATCCTAAGCCACGTTGGAATCGTTGGTAGTGAGTCAGCTCCCTAGGCTGCCGAGGCAGCAACGCCAGCGGACTGCGTGGAGGTCCCCGCCTCGCATCTGGCTGCAACTACCAAGCACAACCTCTCGAGTGGCGGAGAAACCTGGACCAAAAGAGCAGTAGAGTTGAGCGAAGGCCGTCGAGTCTAAGCTCGGTTCATGGACTTCCTATTTTATGTGAGGCGGAGAAAGGCAATGTTTGAACTCGACTTAACACTGGACATTCTGAGCACTCGTCGTGAAACGTTACAAGCTGGGCAGAAGTGACAGTCTGACCTTTTCACGAAAGCCCCGCCGACTGTGTTTGGGTCGACAGCAATGCTTTTAACGCGGAAGGAACAGCCTACATCAGAGTTCACACGAACGTGAAACTGTTCGCGGAAATGATGCCTGCCGCTGACATTGTCGACTTTATGGAGCTCTCATCTGCCACCAGACTGCGGGTCGTTGCCTCTCGAGTGAGGAACCCATGCACCTATGGATGTGCACGATTGGAACTCAACATGACGCATCGGCTCGTCTCGAAATAGCGTGGAATCTCAAGCGCCCTTAATACGCAACGACACCGGCGACGCGGCGTTCTTTTGCAGTCGTTGACAGCCGTGACGGAATGTGACACGACGGGTGTGATGGCTTTTATTAGAGGCAGAGTTAGTTAAACTCGTTTTCCTTGAAATAGGCTCATTCGCCCAGATCCGCACTCAGGCGTTGCTCAGGGTTGTCCATCCGTGCTGGCAGACACGTACTGTTTATGGGACTGGAAAAGTCCTGCATTTTTTTAATCCCTTGGCCGAGTTTGTACCCCGAACAGAGTTGCCAGGCAACCTGTGACATAACGTGTAACTCGCAGGGTGTTGGCGAAAACTGGTGTTGCATTATAAACTATGAGTGGCGTTGAAATAGGTTGCATCAGGTATGTATGCCTACATTGCACAAGTTGTGGTAAGAGGCAAGAATTGGTATATTTCATGTCCTTGATTTATCCGGCTTACAAGTTCCAATCCTCCAATGTTCCAATGTTCCAATGGCTTGTGTGGGGAGGGAAGGGGCTCGGCCGAAAAGGTTGACATAGCATACCCTGAAAACCTAATTTATCCCAGGATTTCGGCCACGTGAATTTACGTCCTTGGTGTTAAAATTTAAGAAATGGTTTTGATATTTCGCAGGTTTAAAATTGTTGCGAAGAATTGACTTTCCACTTCAAGTTAATGTGAGCTACCTTTTTTTAAAAAACTTAGAATGGGATGTAACTCACAAAAAACATCGTAGGAAATCTTAGTACGGTATCACTGATGACTACCGCTGTCGCTCATCGTGCTGTGTAACCACCACAGCCACTATTATGCGACAAGTACACCTGCCGCTGTCGGGGAAAACATGCGTTAACCTTTCTCTGGCCGTCCCGTACTTTTGAGAGCTGCGGCATATTGCAGTGAACCATTCTGTATCACAATTGAGGCGTTTTTAGGCGTTTGACAATTTGGAAAGATTGTCAAACACTTACAGACTTGCTTAACCTTTGAAGAAGCTACCATGACAAAAAGCGTTAGGCACGTGCAGGATACTTTTTGGTTATTTAATTGAACAAATAGTGTTTTGTTTAGGTACCCACTACCTATCATACTAATAGGTAATATGATTGTTCTGTATCCGTTTGGCCGAGCATTCTCCCTGCTCATGTGCACTGAGGGGCTCAGGAGCATTGGAAAGGAGGAATCAAGTCAGCATTGGGGTTGGGGATGGGGAGTACACAAAGTGACGCTCTCGCACTCATCCTCGCCCGGGTCTGCCCGACCCAAACTCTCGTAGGTTTTTAGAATTGACGTTGCCTGCCTGGAAACACCCAGGGAAGGGTGGTGCGGCATTGCGGCCGTCCTCGCCCGGGTCTGCCCGACCCAAACTCTCGTAGGTTTTTGGAATCGACGTTGCCTGCCTGGAAACACCCAGGGAAGGGTGGTGCGGCATTGCGGCCGTCATTTGGTCAGCAGAACAAAACAAGACCTTCACAAAATTTCTTTGAAAGCATTGCGTAAGCGGCTGTTGGCAACACATCGCCACACCGCGCCGTTCATCAAGCGTGAGTTTTTTTTTTGACATCAGCTATTCGGCGGGTCGTGGAAGCCAGTGTGACGGAGCTGCGCATGTCGAGCGCACCTGGCAAGCAGCGGACAGCGCGGCCAGCGGGGCAGCCCGCAGCGCCTCTGTGCGCCGTGGCGGCGTCTCGCCGACACCGTCGGCGGCGCGTCTCCGGCTGCCGGCGAAGGCCCGGCGTGCGATGACGCCTCACCCGTCACGGCCGAGCGGTGTCGATGGTATCGTCCGGCGGCGCGGCCGGTCAGCACCGCTCTGCACTCTCAGCCGCCGCCGGCGTGTGTGTCTGTGTCGGCGGAGCGGGCCGACCGTCGGATGCCTTTGGCTTGACGTAACGGCCGTGGAGCGCTACTTTTACCGGAGGCTTCTCCCGGTGCACTTTTAGCCGGCGCACCCGGCGATGCTGTCCTTGGGCTCGTCGGCTCGTGTGTCATGTGTTGGATTCTGCGGTGTAATGCCAGGACACAGGTACGGTGGGAGGATGCACTGCCATATCAACCGTTTCACACGGCTGACAAGGTTATGAACTGCAGAGGGGTACACATGGAACATTAGATCTAAAGATCAGCTGGCTGTGGCTTCAATAGCTGACGACGACGTGCAATCTCGCGGCGCTTCGTCGCTTCTGTCTGTAAGACCGGGTGACAGCGCGATAGCGGGCCTCATGGCCATAGCATAATGACTGAGCGTGACAGGCTCACGGTCATTACCTATTACAGCGATGGCAGTCATCGCGGGATGATTTATCGATGCATGTAGCTGCAGTGATCACCAGCGGCACGACCTTCCGCGCCACTTGTCGCCACTCTGCCGCCGGGATGTGCACGCTTTGCGCGGGATTCGCAAGCGGGGCTCGACCGCACGCACGTCACAACGTCAGGTTCTGGTCTTGTCACCCAGGCGTGCGTCCAGAGAAAGGGCCGCGACGCACCTCTTCGCGCCCGTGCCACGGAGCGCCGCTGACTGCCAATGCCAGTGCTCTAGTACCATGGTGCAGCCGTCCCGGGCCGTCTCCGCGCGAGCCTGACGTGCCAGCCGCCGGGCGGCCCTGCCTTCTTGCCTGCGTGTACGCCGCGGCGCCGGCGCCTCTCGGAGCGTACGCTGCGGACGGCGTCGGCGCGTCGATGGCCGGCAATCGCGGCCGCTCTCCGCCGACGGCCGGCCTGCATGCGGCGGGCGGGGCGGCGCGCGCATGCAGGCCCCGAAAAGGACACCTGGCCCGGTGCGTCGAACGGGGCCGGTGTAAGCGGGGCCAATGTGCCGGGCGGCGGCGGCGGCGCTAGCGGCACGTCCAGGGCCGGGGCGGCCCAGTCGCTCCGGCGGGCTGCCCGCTCTGGAGCTGGGCGGCGCTCCCCCAACACGAGCTGCTCGCGGGGGGACGGCCGTATACGGCCGCGCCACAGCCGGGCTTGTGCGGGACGGAGCGCGATGCGGTGGCGAGCTCGGGGTTTACGCCTCGTTTCGGCTTCCCGCGATGCTTGGTTGATTTTACGAGGCGTGTAAAAGCTGCGGTCAGTCGCGTGGCTCGCTCCTCCATAGCGCCGCCGCGCCGCCACAATTGGCGCGGAGGTTTGCGGCGACTGCGGCCGCGGCTGTCGCCTGCGTCGTTAAACAATTATGGGGATGGTGCGGCGTCTTGTGGGAGGACGTCGTGACGCGACGCCCGCTCGGCGCGATAAGGACATCCGCGGGCGCGGGGTCCGGTCGCCGAGCTGTCCGAGTGAGCGGTGATGCGGCGTGTCGCGCTCCTCCGCCGGGCGAGGCGTCCGCCGACAAAGGCCGGCATCCTCCCGGCTCAGACCGTGGAGCTTGTGACGTCACACATCCTATCTGGGCCTGAATGGAAGCCAGGATTCCTGCACCCGGTCTTCCGTGAAGCCGGCGGGGCTGGCGCGGGCTGGTCAGCAACACGTCCGTCTTTCGCGTCAGACGGAACTCGGGCACCGGCCGGGCGCGGCGGCGGTCATGCTTACGCGGCGAAATCCGACGCCCGGGCGAGGAAGCGAAGCCCCCACCTTTGCGTTGCCGGGGTGTCTGCGGTGTTTCTGAGCTGCGAGTGACGTCAGAGTCGTGAGACGTGATGACGGCGCGTTGCCGCCTGATTCAGGCGTTTCCAACTGACGGGAAATTCCCCTATGGAAATAAGGGGGTTTCGGCGGAAGGGGGGGGGGGGATTGCGATGTAGCGAAACCATGTGAAGAGGGATAACCGGCCAGGCAGCGTTAGCACAGGTGCTGACCGGGAGACCACGCGGATACTGCTATGGTAGCCAGAAACAAGGGTGGTGATTCCATCAGCACGGGGTGACCAGACACGAGCGAGATCTTGCGGGTTCAATCATATGACTTGATTTGTGTTGCTCGTTACAGTCACTGCGCTGACTGCTTCTCTAAGTCCACCAACCGCTCGAACAGGCCTGTTCACACTAAAAGACCGATTGCAGTGATCATTATTCTGTAGGAATGTGCATGTCTTGTATTAATTGATTTAAGTTCTTTTGAATCTGGGGAGATCATGAGTTGATTAATCCCCGGGAGTAATTGACCCAAAAAGGCTGGGAAACACTTGTGCAGTGGTTTCTGGTCGAATTTCGAACTGCCGATGTCGCCTTATCAGCTGCGCACAGTAAGTATTTTGATCGTCGCAGCTGTTAAGTGCGGTAGCAGCTGACGGCAGCCTAAGTGAGTCTTAGAAGATACGGTGGCTCGGCCCACAAGCCAGGAGCACTGGATTATTAATTTCACATCCTTGACGGCGCGCAGGGAGTGCCTCCCCGCCCATCTGATCCCAATTACGTACTCTAGATCCGTCTGCGCTGTGGGTTTGGCGTGTGGCCCTCAAATCCGCGCGTCCACCTCCACCGCGTCCACGCGGCTCCATCCGTGGGCTCCGGCGGGTGGCGAGCCGCTCGCTGTGCCCCGGTCCGCGCTGATTCGGGAGCACAAGAGACGACTGGCAGCGCGTGACGTCGCCGTCACGGCCGCGGCCGAGCCGAGTTTGAGAGCCCCAGCCGGCCGTAATGGAGTCGTCGGAGGGGCGCGGAGGGCACCGGTGGTTACCCGGCGCCCGGGGCGACCGCGAGCCGGATCCGCCGCCGGCGGTGTGCGCTCTGTGCGCGTTCCGTCGCGCGGGACGCACGGCGGCCGATGCCGACCCCGACCCCGGCCGGGCGCGTGATGTCACGTCGCCGGTCCCGTCCCGCGCGGCCGCACTCGCCCAGCGGCGGGCCGCGCGCCGCGACGCTGTAAATCAGAGGAGATGATCTGCGGAGCGATTTACGGCTTCTCGCGCGGCTTCCGGCTGCTTTGCATCGTCCACCGTAGACGGCGGGTGATCGCAAATTCGCCGCGCCCCAACAGCTGTCTTAATCTCCATGCACCGCGGAGGCGTCTCGCCGCCTGGTGCTGACCGTGACGCCTGGCGGCCTGCGCCATATTTGCCCATTGACCAGTCAGCAGCGGGAGCTTATTGACGAAGGAGCGGCCGGCGCTCGCATG
Organism: Pollicipes pollicipes; assembly: GCF_011947565.3. Classification (NCBI taxonomy): domain Eukaryota; kingdom Metazoa; phylum Arthropoda; class Thecostraca; order Pollicipedomorpha; family Pollicipedidae; genus Pollicipes; species Pollicipes pollicipes. Next base: position 2,186,505 of record NW_023596297.1, read on the forward strand.
GTCAGCGCCGGAAGCTGACTGTCCCGGCCGCTCCCGTCAGAAGACTGGTCTGGCCGCCGCCGGACAGGTGTCGCTTCCGCCGGACGGGTGTCGGTTCGCCAGATAGGTGTCCTTTCGCCGAATAGATGTTTCCGCACGGGTATGCATCGGCTCGCCAGATGGGTGTCGGCCCACCACATGAGTGTCGTTTTGCAGAATGTGTCGTTTCCGCTGGTCCGCTGCCAGGTGTCGGTTTACCAGATGGTGTCTTCTCGCCGAATAGGTACCGTTCCCGCACGGGCATGCATCGGTTCGCCAGATGGGTGTCGTTTTGCAGGATGCGTCGTTTCCGCTGGTCCGCTGCCAGGTGTCATTTCGCCAGGTGGGTGTCGGCTCACCAGATGGGTATCGTTTCCGCGGGACAGATGCCGTGTCCACCGGACAGATGTCTCCACCGGCGGCCGGCACTGAGGTCTGTGCGGTTCCTTTGGTACGTGACGCGGTGGGGACCGACGTCTTGCCGCCATTAATCGACCCGTTCTTCAGTCGAACATCCGCATCGCGATCACGACCAGCGGTGAGCCCGGCCCTGGCCCCGCACCCGGTAGCCATGACGGGGTGTTGCCACCGCGCTTTGCACTCTCTTAGACCTCCAGCTATCGTCACGGCGGTAATTATCACCCAGCCGTGCTGGGGCCGGGTGATAATGGCCGGTGTCGGGTGATAATGGCGGCCGTCTGGCGCGGGTCGGCGGCGGTCGGCCTGCCGTGCGAAGCCCGGCTGGGCGGGGTCGGCGGGGCCCGCGCGGGCTGGGCTGCGGTGGTGGCCAGTGGCCGGGGCGACGGCTCGCAGGTCTGGCGTCACGCCGGCGTCACCCGCCGGCTGCTCCGTCACCCGTCGGTGTGATGGGCTGCTCGCGGACGGGTCTCTGCGGTCCAGCTGGGACCCCGGTCCGTGCGTGGCCTGCGGGGCGCCGCGTGCCGGCGTGCTGAGGCGCGCGCCGCACGCCGGGTCGTGCAGAGGCTGACCCCGGATAAGGCAGGTGTCTGGGCCGCCGGGACGGCGTGGGCTGCTGCGCACCCCGTCCGACCCCGTTGCTGCGAAGTTCGGCGCCCCGGCGCGGCTTTCGTTTTAGGCTTAATCGAGCGTTTTGCAGCGATTGGCGAAGATCAGAATTTTTACCGAGCGTAGCGTGTTGCGGGAACTCTGACCCCTTCGACCCGAGTGGAGCAGCTCCATTTCGGGGTAGGCTGCGTGGGCGAGCCGGCCGGCCGACCGCGGCCCGTGTTTGGCTCGAACGGTGTGGCCGAGGTGCGGGCAGCTCTCACGCCAGCCCGTGACTCAGACCGTGGGGCGCCGGGTGTCGTTTGGCGCGGGACGGACGCGCAGTGCTTCGCTCGACGTCCGGCGAATAACGGAGGTGCGCGGGCCCGACACCCGCGGTGGGCGACCTCCCCCGGCTGCTGGGCCCGCTGACCCGCGGCCGCCACGTCCGCGCGCTGGCCGGTGGCGTGTCGGCGGCACCCGTGGCTCACCGTGACGCTCGCCGGCCGGAGCGTGCGACGGAGCCGGCCGCCGGCGCCGTCGGCGGCGGCGCCTCCCTCCCGGCGCCGCTCGGTGCCGCCGACCTGAGGTCACCGGCCGTCGCCGCTCGCCGCCCGCGCTCCGGCCAGCGGCCGCCAGCCTCCGGACCAGTACGGGGTTCCGGGGGCGCGCCACACCGGCCGCACCGGACCGGTTCTGTGCCGCCGGATGCGCGTCCTTCCGGCGCCGTACCGCGCCGGGGACGACACGGCCGCTGGAGCGTGGCGGCCGTCTCACGCGCGAGCGCGCCGCGCCGCCGTCCCCGTGAGATGAGCGGCCGGCGTCGGCTGCACCTCCGGCGTGCAGCGGACGTCGGCGGGGATGCGCCGGCTCCCGAGCGACCCAGCTCTCGCCGGGCCATAGCGGTTGTGCTGCCTAGCGGGGGCGTCACCCATTGAGTCGTGGTGGCTAATCGAGCTGCGACGCGAGGCTGCAAAGCTGTCGGGTTCTGTCATACATATGAGATCATGCCAGGTTTTCAAGGTAGGTCACGTCAGACCAACTGGTAAATGCCGAAACGAAATAGCTCTTGACGCAATGAGAGAAGTTGGTGTAACTGTAACATTTCCAAGCCGATGGCTTACATATGCCACGTGAACCAGGTGACTAAGAAACCCGTAACCGGCGAGAAGTGACCTTTACCTGACGTTACCATGACCTGACCTGACTTGACCTGACCTGGCCTGACCTGACCTGACCTTTACAGTGATCCCTTGTTAACTTGATGGCTTATCTTGAAAGCCAAGAACGTGCCCGCTCTTCTAGTGCGGGTTGCAATGCCATGAAATCATTATTACGAGTGTTAAGGAACATTCAGGCCGATCGACGGTTCTGGAGACAGGGCGCTTACCGGCGTTTATGATTGCTGGGGTCATCGTCGCCACTGGGGCGTCACGACGCACTCAGCTGCTGAGGCTGTATGGCGTCGCCCGCCTCTCACCCTGGCATGCAGGGCGGGTAGCTCGAGGTAACGGGCTCCGAACCTCTGGTTTCCCAGACGCGCAGCTTGACCGCTACACTTTCGTCACCCCTGTTGGGGTCACCAATCACTGTGACAAATGCCAGCTGGGCGACTCCGAGGTGCGGTGGACGGAGGGTTCTCGGTTTGATTTATTCAACCCGACGATGAGGTCGTCACGTGCCAGTCCACCAAGGCGGCGGCTTATGGGGCAGCTGCTGCTGATGAGTTGACGTGCCCCCCTCCACCCAGATCACGTCAGGGGTGGCGGAGAACCCCAGACAATGCCGGGGCCATGTGGTTATCAATTCATTCCGGTGCACTGCAACCAATGGATCGTGGCGATGACAACTTCCTGTGCATTTGCCAAGCTTTTGGTATGATTAGTCTGCCTTGATAGCATTGAACTTGGGTAAACCTGGTTAAATCACATCACGCGATGTAAACAAGGATGTGAACCAAGGCCGTCGTCTGAGAATAGCTTTGCTTTGTCATCGTCGGGCCATTGTTTTAACATTTTTTCCTCTTGAAACCCTATTACCTCCAAAATGCAAAGATATTGCTGTAAGCTACATCGGAGAATATCAAAGGCTGCATCTTCCCATCCCGCTAGGTAACTGCGTCATGACGGGCTAACAAGTTGCGATCGCTGGATTTGGACGGAATTGGATTGGTGTAAGCGCGAGCCTTTCCGCGGAGAGGCGGTCATGAGCTGACTCACTGCCTGAGGTATGTTCAGGCTCCAGATGGCATCGGCCCGCTGGCATCGCCCCCTGACGTAAGGGTGACCCAGCGCCGCGTCAGCCGGCCGCCCTGGAACCGCCTGACACGCCAGCCTGACACGCCAGAGCGCTGTGTCGCGGGGCCCAGGTGTCACGGGACACGGGAAGCGCGGTCATGGCCGCTCGAGGAGTGTCACCGCACTCAGACGGTGGACATCTTCGGCATGCCCAGAATGTGTGGTCGGCGTAACCCTGACATGGAGAGACAGCGACGATTTCCCTTTCGGTGACAGGACGTGCGGCGTATTTCGGTCATCTCTCTAGCTCACCCCTCTGACAAGATCGGCATTGTTTGAATACGGAGGCGCGATTGGGGCCACGGTCGCCTGCCGGCCGGCGGTGAGGACGCGTCCGGGCATCAGCCGCCGCCGCGCCCGCCGTCGCTCCTGTTCGGACATTCGGCGGGTTCACCCGCGGTCGCCCGTGACCGCCGGCCCGGCGCCGAGCCGTCACCGGAGACGGTGACAGGGGCGACGCGACAGGTCGGCGCATTAGCCGCGTGCGGCGACGCGCCCCGGGATTCTCGTCGCCTGGCGTCATTACCAGCGACACTCCTGGACTGACGCCATTTCCGAGTTTCTGGGAAACGGGCCTGATCCGGATCGGTGACTCACGCGGGGCTGGCTGGAGTAAGCCGCTCTGGGCGACCCCGTCCGCCGGCCGCGTCACTGCGCTGGAATTTATCGACGGTGCCTGTTACGTAAAGATCACCCCGTCACGCTCCCGTGCGCCATGAGTGCGCCATACGTCAACGGTCGCTGCTCTGATCAAAAGTGGATACCGGGAGCTCGCCGCCGTGTCCTGCTACGAGCGGTTGGTGACGTTGGATAATTTTTGGTTGAATGCAGGATTGTGATCAGGATGTTAGCATCGTGGTGTTGAGTTAGTGATCTCCGCGTTGTACTAACCGAAGTGTCGCTGAAAGATGTCAACATCCTTGCGGGCTTCAATTTGTGGTGCTGTCATCTGCTGCCATAGCCTAGTTCCAGTTCTGAACATCTCCAGCTGGGCTTGGCGGGTGCGCTTTTAGCTATGCAAGGTACAATATCTCTCCGACTAACAGTTTTGATGTGCATTTATGCCGCCCCTGTCGGTTATCGTGCCTTGAGTACCTGAGAAGTGTCACTCTCCTCACAATACACCAGAACTCGCATGCCCCGACTTCCTGGCTCGAAATGGCCACAGTTCGGGACGATTGTTGCTCACGTGGCTGCTTCCCATTGCGAAGGTCCAGCGTGCTGGGACGCCTCCCGTTCCGCCGTCGGGGCTGGCGGCTCTGTCGGCCGGGCGGTGGCTCTGTGTGGGGACCGGACGACGGCTCTGCGTGGCGGCGGGACGGTGGCTCTGTGTGGCGGCCGGACGGCAGCTCTGTGTGGCGGCCGGACGGCAGCTCCGTGTGGCAGCCGGAGGGCGACTCTGTGTGGCGGCCGGACGGCAGCTCTGTGTGGCACCCGGACGGTGGCTCTGTGTGGCAGCCGGACGGCGGCTCTGTGTGGCGGCCGGACGGCAGCCCTGTGTGGCGGCCGGACGGCGGCTCGTCACGAAGCTACATGTCGAGACCCTGAGATCACGGGCGGCTATCGTGTGCTGAACTGTGGAGCCTGCGGTGGCCGGCTCGGGAATGTCGTGACGGACGCTCCGAGGCAAGCTCGGATGTAGTCGTCACGCGGCGGTGCTTCGGGACCCCGCGGAATTCGCACCACTGTCCGAGCTCGTTTGACGGGTTTTGGGGAGCTGTTCTCCCATTCAATGTTGGCCACCGAGCTTCGTCTGGCGGGCGCCGCCCACGCTCCGGCGGGCGAGGAGCGCAGCGGCCGAGTCTCTGACCGAGTCCTCCCGTCCTCCCGCAGAGAACCTGTCGCCCGAGGAGGTGAAGAAGCTGCGCTCACAGCAGCGCAAGGCTCGCAAGAAGGAGCGCCAGGAGCAGGAGCGCAAGCAACAGGAGCTGCTCAAGAAGCAGCAGCAGCAGCAGAACCAGCGCAAGGACGACCAGGAGGAGAGCAAACACGACGAGCTGCAGCCTGAGAAGCTGGCGCAGGTAGGTCGGCGGGAGGGCGGACGGAGCTGATCCCGGTGCACGGGGTCGGGACGGGAGGCGGCGGGGCGGGATCGCCTGGCGCGTCGCTGGCGCACACTGCGGGCGCCTTGCTGCCGGCGCGCTCTGAGCCGGAGACGGCCAGAGGGCGGTGTCTCCCTGCTCTGTCGTGATGCCGACAGACGGGGCTCCTGGTGCACCACCTCTGTTGTATTCGGCGACGCGTGCGCTGCTAGAATGGGTGCGAAAGGAAGTCTGGCCGGCACGAGACTTCCGGGACGTTACGGAGACGTGCCGAGACTCGGCTCCGCGGCCTGTGGCCGGCAGCGGGGCGTGGTCGGAGCGGCCGGGCCTCCCGCGCCGGCAACGGGCCGACCCGGGCCGGCCGGTGTCACGTCTGACCGCGTCACGCGCCTGGGGTCGGCCTCGTCAATCGCGCCGGCAACGGTCGTGTGAACGCGCCGGCATCAGGGCCGCCGCGCGCCCGGCGATGCGGGGCTGGGCGGCTCACTCAGTCAGCGGAGGGGCGGACAGGTGGAGGCGCCGGCCGACGCCATCGCTATTCTATTCGGCATGTGGCTGCGACTCAGCCTCGCTGTGTTGCAACGGCGGAGAGAGAGAGAGAGAGAGAGAGAGAGAGAGAGAGAGAGAGAGAGAGAGAGAGAGAGAGAGAGAGAGGGAGAGGGAGAGGGAGAGGGAGAGGGAGAGGGAGAGGGAGAGGAGAGGAGAGGGAGAGGGAGAGGGAGAGGAGAGGAGAGGAGAGAGGGAGAGGGAGAGGGAGAGGGAGAGGGAGAGGAGAGAGGAGAGGGAGAGGGAGAGGGAGAGGGAGAGGGAGAGGGAGAGGGAGAGGAGAGAGGAGAGGAGAGAGGAGAGAGAGAGAGAGAGAGAGAGGAGGGAGGGAGATGGAAACGCTCTCTCTCACCTCTCCTGTCTGTGTTCTCTCTCGTTCGCTTGCTCTACCGCGTCTCGTATCTGTCTTGATGTCTGTCGCGTTCATGCTACCCGATGCCACCGATGGCCGTGACACGTCATGCACCATTCGGGCAGTGGGACATCATTCCGCTGACGCTACTCGCGGAAGCAGTCGACGGCACGTGCCATTTAGTATTCATGACCTCAAGCATCCCTTTCATCACATGTTAAATGATTTCGTTTGGCACAAAATGGTGCGCCGTAGTCAGTGCGCCGCAAAACTCCAATCCTCATCATCGATGCTGTGCGCGAACTGCTTCAGTGGTCTGCAGAGAATCATATATCCCCTTCCTCATCGCGCGGGACAGGATTTCGTATGTGTGTATATTCTCTGTGCGTATATTCTCACGTGTCTCAGGATTTCGTATATATATATATATATATATATATATATATATATATATATATATATATACGAAGCATAATATAAAAGTGTGAAAATTTAATGAGCTTCGTCAAATTTATTGTAGGGCAGCCAATCCCCTTAGTTGCTTCTTTGCTTTTTGGGGTCGGGTTGGTGTTTAGTTCTGCACTGAATCCGGATTGTGAAAGGAGCAAAGTGACTTGCCCTGATGTAGTCTCCGTATTCGGAACATAGGCTTTGCTTTGTGACGGCAGTATTCCCAGACTGCCGTTTCGGGCAAACCATTTGTATTTAGTCAGCCCAAACAAGTTTTCCCAGTGTCAAAACTAGGCGGCATAACCTTCGGGCTTGTTTTATTGCACCGTCAGAGCAATGCGAATACATTTGAATACCATCGCTGTCTGTGAGGCCCCTTGTTGAGAGCTGTCCACGGTAAAAGCGGCTGAAGCAACGAATAAGTGACCTAACACGATGCTAGCTGAAGCAGATGTTGAACGGATTATGGTCAAGAGAAACTTTGCCGCCTGAAAATTCTTCAAATCCCTCGATAGTCTGTTAGAGCCTCGCCGCTGCCCTGCGCCGTGTCCGCGTGCGTCGCTCGCCCACCGTGGCCTCCCCGCTGCCCTGTGCCACGTCCGCGTGCGTCGCTCGCCCACCGCGGCCTCCCGCCGCCCTGTGCCGCGTCCGCGTGCGTCGCTCGCCTGCCGCGGCCTCTCGGCTGCCGGCCGCTGCCGTGGCGACCGACCTTCGTCGCATGCGAGCGCGGTTTGCCGCCACGCCAGCCGTAACTCTAATGGACCGCTGACACCGGCGGGCGCGGCGCGGCCGGCGGCTCACCACCCTGGACAGGGTGTAAACAGCGGCGACCCCGCCCCGGTGACGTCACACCGCCGGCCGGAGTGGCCGTGGCGTGCAGGCGGCGTGGTTACGCTCCAGGACGTGGGAACCGGCGGGGTTCCTTGCTGGGCGGACCGGCAGGAAGTGGTTTCGCCGGCGTCAGGACGCCAGCGAGACAGACGCCGCGCTAGGAAGCCCTGGTTCACCGGCAACATGGCCCAGGAAAACTGGTTCAGCAGTTGCAGCTACGTTGGAAGATCGGATCGACTGTCGGCAGCTGCGCATAATGGAGCCCGTCCCGTGTCGAGCCAGCATCACCGCGCTGGGAAGCCTTGTCTGGCCGGCAGTGCCCTGGAGGCCTGACAGCGTGCAGGGCGCCGAGCAGCGCCGCGCGAGTAGCGCCGTCGGGGCTGCGTCACGGCTGAGGAAGTCCCCCGTTGAATGAGGCGCCGCTCCAGATGACGCCGCGGCTGCCGCTGCCATCACAGCCAGCCTTGGCTGTCCGGAGCGTGCGTCGGGGGCGGCCGGGGGCGAGTGGCGCGGCGCGGCCCCGCCCAGCCCGCCGTGTTTGCCCTTGCGCTCAAGCCCGCGTGGTACAGTTAGTGGGGTGCGATCGGCGGCGCGCGCCCATCCCTAACCCTGACGCCGGTCCGGGTCTGGCGCGGTCGCCAAGGCCGGGCGCCCCCTCCCCCCCCCCCCCCCCCCCCCCCTCCCGCCGCGGCCAACTGCCGGGCGCCACTCCGCGTGGGTGTCGCTGTTGTGCATGATCCGCCCGGCCTCTCCCTCGGCCTGTTTACGGAGTCGAGCGACGCTTGCCCTGCACGCCTGGCTAACTGCTTGCAAACGCGCCCAGCCGCCTGCACCCGCGCGCGCGCAGGCGTGGTCGGCCGCGCCGGGCCGCGCCACCGCTGGCGGCTGCGGCGACGCTCCGGTCTCCGCGCGGCAAGACGGCATGACGAGCCGCTGCCTGAACCGCGATGCGGTCGGCCGACGTCGCAGTCTCGCGTCGGAGATGCCCCCCCCCCCCCCCCTCCGTCGCCTCCCCAGCGGCCGTCGCACGTGACCTTGATCCTCGGCTGGCGGCCCGCCGTCGCTGGCCGGGCGAAAGTGGTGACCCGCGCACGCACTTTTGCTGTGTGGTAGCGTGCGGCGGCGTTACATGGTTTCGTCACGTTAACGCTGCGTGGTGTCGCGGGTGGCGCGTGCCTGGCGTACGGGGGCGGCGGCTCCTCTCGCTCGGGTCGGGGAAGGGGGAGATCATCAATGAGCCGACGGTTGAGGCCAGGCATTATCGGGAAGAGGAACTCAGCGGGTGAAATGACACGGCAGTGTTGGCAAGGCAACCCCGGACTAGTCCATTGGTCCATGCTGGCGAGCTCAGTGCTCGCGCCTGTAGGACACGTGTCGTTTGTGGTACGTTAGCCGATTGAAGCACGCCGCTCTGCCGGTCCGCTCGCGAACCTCAGTGCTGCGTAAATTGCCGTATTTTTGACGCACCACGTGACGTTCTTGATCTGGCACCGCTATCTTCTCGCGGATGGTGAGTGTGACCGAGCGGCCGTCGCGCCCAAACGGCGGGTGCCGCGGGCCAGCGCCGGCACGGTGTTGTGAGTCACCGCCCCACATCATACTGACCCTTCTGTTCGCAGACGCCCCAGCCGCTGGAGGAGGCCACCAAGCTGCTGCAGCCGCTGCTGCAGCTGGCCGGCAGTCGGATAGAGACACATCTGATGGCGTTCGAGATATACTACCGGAAAGGTAAGCGGCGGCTGAGGGCTGCGGCGCGCTGTTTCGGCTCGGCTCGGCCCGGCCCGGCCGGGCTCGGCGCAGCGGGCGTCTGTCGGGCACTGCGAGCGGAGGGGCCGCCAAACGGCAGCGCGGCGATGTGTGGGAGTCGAAGCGGCGCCCATTGTGCTGTCTGTCGCTGACAGAAGTGCGGACGGGGCGGTCGGCACCCATTGTTCACAGTATCGGTGGCTACAGACGTGTCTCGCGGCGTGGAGCGGTGTAGGTGGCCACGGACGTGTCTTGCGGTATGCAGTGTGGTGGGTTGTGGGTGTCTTGCTTCCATGCCACGGACGTGTTTCGCGGTGTGGAAGCAAGGCCGTTGCGGTACCGTACAGGCCAAGCCGCCACCTCCTGTCGTTGCCGACCACTTACCATGTCGCTCATCGCCGGTCGCTCTTCCGACCTTGTGCGCCTGCGGTCCCCACTGTCGACATGGCAACGTGACACTGAGTTGTCTGTGCCCTGGGCATGGTTAATGCGAGGTGACAGTGTTGTACGATGGCTGCTGGTGGAGTCTGCCCTCTACTACCGTGGTTGTGTGCCTCACTGGCGATGGCTGCGCGCCGCTGGCGCCGTATGTGACATGCTGGCGTGCTCTGCGCTCTGCCGGCCCTCTCCGTGCTGACGGTGCCGCCGCCGCTGCCGTCAGGTCGCATCCTGCTGATGCTGCGCGCGCTGAAGCGAGCGCACGGCATCGAGCCGCAGAACGGCCGGCTGCACTCGCAGCTGGTGCGCTTCCGCCGCCACCTGGCGGAGCAGCAGCTGGGCCCGGCCGTGCGCGCCGTGGTGGAGCAGGCGGCGCCCGCCCTCTACGGCGAGCGCTCCTGCCAGCAGCTCAACGACCAACTGCTGGCCGCGCACCCCGACTCGCTGGCGCACGTGCTCGAGGGTAGGCGCCAGGGGGACGTGGGGGGAGGGGGTGAGGGGGAAAGGAGGGGTCCTCTGTCACGTCCAGGGTGGGAGATGAAGCAGGAGCTGGCGGGGCTGTTGAACACGGACGGAGCGGACGGGCTGGGCGGACACTGCCGGAGCCTCTGGCGAGTCGGCGGGAGCGCCGCCGGAGCGCATCAACGCTCTCGTCGCGGCTGGAGCGAGGTACCGCAGCGTTGCTCGCGAGGTACGCCGTCGCCCGCCACTGTCGCGGCGCGCCGGTCCTGTCACCTGTACTCAGCTGACGTGGCCGCCCGGCACGCCGGCGGGCGCCGCTGGGCTGCCGTTTGACCGCTCGCCGCCGGGTCGGCAGGCGCCCGGATGTCGTATTTCTTGGACCAGAGGAGGGACGAGCAGGCTGTCCAGCTGGTCAGCAACCCGGACGCCTTTCCCAACTGCACGTGGCAGGTAAGGGCGTAAGTGCTCTGAATGTGGGCCCTCGTTGCACAACCGGCATGCAGCAACGGAAGTGCAGTAAATTAACATGTATACACATCCTCTTACAGCATAGCTTGTAGGATGAATTGTGCGTGTATTGTGTCGAACTGATATCGACGCACGCAATGTGCATGCCTGCTGCAGCTTACCATACCTGCCCCGCAGATGCGTTCCCGCCCGTTTTTCTCATCTATCGCTGCACCAATTTGCGTGATTGGATAACGCCACTTTTCTCTTACTGCATCCACCATTGATTGATCGCGGTCTGCCTGCGTGCGCATCACTCAGTGTCGACCACGTTTGCTCAGACCGATTGGCCGTATTTTTCATCCAGCATGCTTCTGGTGTTTGCAGTTGTGCCGCCTCTTGGAGCAGAATGTGCAACATCACCTAATTGAGGCCGTCCTTGTGCAGTTTGCAAGCTCTGACTGTAACGCTGCAGCACGTAACGTTACTCGTGTCGACCTAACGCCGCCCTCCTGTAACGTAACGTTACTTGTGTTGGCCTAATGCCTCCTTCCTGTCACGTAACGTTCCTCGTGTCGACCTAACGCGTCCCTCCCGTCACGTAACGTTACTTGTGTCGACCTGACGCCGTCCTCCCGTCATGTTTCTTCTCTTACGCCATGCTGGACTGTACTTTCGTCTGCACTGACCGCGCTCGATGCCGATTTGTTCGTGTGCCCTCGGCGACGCTGTAGTCCCGAGCGCGGTGTTGTTCTTGTGCAGTGCGTTACTGTCTTCTGTCAGGTTAGTGTCTCCGGTAGTTTTGTCGCCCCTTGTAGCATGATCAGCTGTATGGAGCGGGCCTGCTGTGCGGTATGACGGGCTGTACTGAGCGGGCGTGCTGTGCGGTATGACTGGCTGTACTGAGCGGGCGTGCTGTGCGGTATGACTGGCTGTACTGAGCGGGCCGCCGTGCAGTGTGACCGGCTGTACTGAGCGTGCCTGTCGTGCAGTATGACTGGCTGTACTGAGCGGGCCACCGTGCAGTATAACGGGCTGTACAGAGCGTGCCTGCCGTGCAGCATGACTGGCTGTGCTGAGCTGTGCGGTATGGTTAGCTGTGCTGAGCGGACTTGCTGTGCAGTATGACTGGCTATGCTGAACGGGCCCCTGTCGCCGTCAGATGTGTCGGGACGTGTTGGCGGCGATGCAGGCCGGCGAGCTGGGACCTGCCGGCGTGGCGGCGGCCGACGCGTACCGCTCGGCCTGCGCGCGCCGATTCGCCTACTGCGCGCTGCTGGGCGGCCCGCTGCCCCGGCCTGAGCCGAGCCCGGCCGCGCCGGCCGAGAACAACGGCCCGCTCACCGTCAAAAACGTGCCCGAGAACAACTGACCCGCGCCGCGCGCCGCCTGGCGGCTCCCGCCACAGTGGTAGTTCCGGTCTGGACCGTCGCGCGGCGCGACCAGTTCGCCTTTGGCCGGCGGTCGGCGTTTGGAAATTTTGTACAGTTTGTATCATACTATCGCTGGGTTTTGAAAGCTAGTCTATGACGTTAATCCGCAGCCACTGGGACCGGCGACTTCTGTACCCCGGATCCGGCAATGTCTGTTGTCCACGTCCCGTTTCCCGCCTCGGGAGGATCTTGGTTTGTCACGGAACGGCGGGAATGAATTTGATTTTACCTCTGTGATCGCTCTGAATCACTGAAATACCGGTCGAACCCTCATTTATTGCTCCAATACGATTGGATGAAAATGCACCTCGTCTTGCAACTTAAGTTTGTCTTGTGTGACCTTATTTATAGCAATAATTGTTTTGAGTTGACAGCATAGTGTGTACAGATAATGCTCCCGTTTGCCTGTAGATTTCGCCGGTCCTCGATTGAATAAACTTTTATAAAACATACCGTGTGCTGCCGTAAAATGTCTGGTGAGGATCAAGGAGAAGCGTGGGTTGAATGGAAAATGGCGAGGATATCGCATCGTTGTCTGCCATCTAACGTATTAAAAACCTGTATTGCTGTAATTCTGGATGAATTGTGAGGATAATTACGAAATGTGAGCAAAATCAGTTTCGACCAGGCCTTCCGAGTTGCATATCGAAAGCAAGCAGAGCCTCAGCATGTATCAGTGCATGTTATTTTATCAACGCTGTGGACTGTCGGTGAACGTAGGAACCCTGCATAACTGAGTAGGGGTATATTTGCTGTGACCTCGTTTTGCCACGCAGCGCCGTATGCATGGGCCTTGGGGACTACTTTGGTCTGAGCTCATCGGATCGGATCAGGTGTGGTTTTCGAACCTGTAACACCGCGCAAACCGGAACAATGCGTCGAATATCTGCAGTGTGGGCATTATCTACAGGCGTGTAGAAGTGCATCGCACAACCGGCCGCCATAGGGTCGTGTTTTCTCGCCGCCGTGGACGAATCATGTCTGCCTGCGGAGAATCCACCAGCGAGGGGTGCTCAGCTGGGGGTTCTGCTGCCTTTGGTGGCCCTCCCTCTGCGTAGCGTCGCGCGCCCCATACCGCTCCGACCGGCCGCCCCCTGAGCCCGCCGTCCGCCGTCTGTCCGGCTGGCCCCCGCTCCGCCGCCGGCGCACGTGGCGGGCTGGAGTCGCTCCGACCGCCCCCTGAGCCCGCCGTCCGCCGTCTGTCCGGCTGGCCCCCGCTCCGCCGCCGGCGCACGTGGCGGGCTGGAGTCGCTCCGACCTCCCCCTGAACCCGCCGCCCGCCGTCTGTCCGGCTGGCCCCCGCTCCGCCGCCGGCGCACGTGGCGGGCTGGAGTCGCTCCGACCGCCCCCTGAGCCCGCCGTCCGCCGTCTGTCCGGCTGGCCCCCGCTCCGCCGCCGGCGCACGTGGCGGGCTGGAGTCGCTCCGACCTCCCCCTGAACCCGCCGCCCGCCGTCTGTCCGGCTGGCCCCCGCTCCGCCGCCGGCGCACGTGGCGGGCTGGAGCCGCGCCGGCTGGCCCGCACGGGGCGGCGCGACGCGCTCCTGCTCGGCGGGAGTGCAGCCGCGAGATGTCGCTGCACGTCAATGACCGGAGTGCTGGCGCCCGAACGTGGCCGGATTGTCAGATGAGCTGGAGCAGAGAGGCGGTCGCATGGTCTTGTTTGGATGAGTCATGTTAAAAGCGTTGAGCCCTAGCCATTCTCCGGCACTGCATCAGCGGTCGTGGCGAACGCGCTGGGCACGTCTGAGTGGTCCAAACTTGCCTTTGAAAATGTGTCCGATGACGGGACACGTGACCGAAACACATGCGGCCCGGGTTGCCGGGCGGCCCGCCGCGACCACGACGGGTCGATGGTCTGTGTGCGTCAGCGCTCCTTTCGGACGGGAAGGATGCCCTCGACCAGAGTGAACCTGACAGCGACGTCTTACCACGGCGATGCAATGCAATGTAATTAGTATCGTTGGTAGCATCGCAGTCGCTTCTTCCGCGTGGCTCGTGCGCGGCTAGCCGGATATGTAGATAATCGTGTTTTGGGGACACGCCGAATCGCTTGTCTGTAGGTATAGGAAATAAATGCGGCAGACAGTACGATCAGGTAGTTTTAAGGGGTTGCATGCTCGTCCTCAAGTCGTGCTGATGTTGCCACGCGTGCAGAGCACACAGCAGTTGCACTGGTCCACGCAGTAACGAACTCCGAGCTCAAAAGCAGACGACCCAGTCTATGCTGTCAGGTCTTGTTCATCGCACACCGCCTTGCCCACGAGGGCCTGCCTAGTCCTCGCGCATGAGCGCTGGTACAATGCAGGGGGATATTGGAGATCGGGGTCACGTAGTCCTGAGCCGACATACAGCTCACGCAGCATTCACACGGTTTTAAGTTGGCGGCCTCGCGGGATTAACAGCGAGTCGCGCCCAATATGCGGGAATGCGTTTCGTTCGGCGTCGCTCAGTGTAGGATGTAGTGGGGTGCTAGATGCGCGGCGAGGCGTATGTGTGACCCCCTTCTTCGAGCTGGCGATTGCGGGTGTGGCTGCGCACGCTGCTGCATGCTCAGCACTAATTTATCCCCGTCCTGACGAATCGACAGCACCCACCTTGGTTGCATGAGTAGTTGGTCGGAGCGTTCTGTATGTAATAACTCTGCCGATAGAGCCAATGCATAGTGCGAACAAATACCACAGCTCACGCAGGCACGACACTTGAAAATGGAGCGATGCTCCTTGCACATAAAAGCGATTCGGCCGCCGGAGTGACCGAGGCAAAACGAATTCTTCCGTTTCCGGCCGGGGGACCCATCCATTCAGGTGTCGGTATTTTGTGACTTCAGCTGGCACTGACGCGCCGGAGGCGGGCTTGTCGGGCCGGTGCAGTTGCAGCTCTGCCGGCTCTCCGCGCTGTCCGCAGAAGCGCGCTCTCCTGCCGCCACAGGCTGGCCGGCGGCCCACTGGCTGGGACCCACCAGTGCGGTACCGTCAGTTTAGCACCAAGCCTGGCCGTCATCCGGTCTGTTCAGCCCTAATCAGACGCCCTCCCAGCCTAGCTCGACGACCAAGCTGGTGATGATGTCGTTGATGGTGTCTGTGTGGATGGTCACCAGCGTCGCCCCGGACTGCATGCCGTCGCAGATGCCGTCGCAGTTCCTCAGTCGGACGTCAGCACGTGTCTGGACACGAGGTAGCAGAAGCCGTCGAGGAGGCGCCAGTCAATGGGACGAGTCATGCGGAGCTTTCCCCTGTCGCCGCCAGGGGCAGGACCGGCACTGGCGAGGGGCAGCACTTGACCACCGTCCAATTTACAGGCGGGGTATACCGCGGTGCGATACTTACTAAAGGGGTCAGATAGGACACTGGCAAGTATGGCAGCACAGGGGCGATGAAGCTGACCCGATGCGGCGTCTGTCAAGTAACGTCAAGTAATGAAGAGCTTGGCTTCACTCGGAGGCTGATGTCGACAGACCTGAAGCGGACGGTCCTGAACGGCATGTGTTCATCCATTCGCAGCTCGGCTGTACTTTTTAATAGCAGTGCAGGGAGTTTCTTTCGCAGCAAAAAGAAACAACACGACTTTCCTTTGCTGACTCTATTTGCGACAAAATGACTAAAATTAAAAATCTACTGACGCCACCTCTGTAAGCGCTTGAATCTACTCGAACCGAGTCAAGCTGCGCTCATACCATACCCTCCGCGTCGTACCCGCCAGCGCACTCTCTATCCACTTCAGCACGTACCGGCCCACGGCAGATAACGCGCCTGTGATGAGGCGACTGGCCAGCTGCCGTTCCTTGCAAGTGTCTGCGGGGGTCCGCGTCGCCGCGCTCCCCGCTCGCACTGACGCGGCTGCCCCGTGTCTGTCCGCGCGTCGTTAAACATACACCCGGGGGACGCTGCCTCAGTAGTGTGCCTCGCTCTCTTCCTCCCTGCGCTTCTGCGCCTGGCGGTGTCAGGGGGCAGCTCCGGTGAGCTATGTCCCAACAGTGAGCTGTGTCCCAACAACTAACAACAACAACAACATCTGTCCGTCAGCTTTTGCTACTTCGTGCTCAAATACGTTATGGCGATGGACCGGAACACCACCAGCAAGGTCTGTAGCGGCGTCCGGGCCGACGCCCAGCTGGCGGTTCCAACAGCTCCGTCATCGACGACCTCGCTTTCTAACTGGTCATTGAGCTGAAGTAGGGCGGGCCTTGGACCGGACCGGAGCAGGCCGGTGAGAACGGCACCTGGCTCTGGGTCGACGGCACCCCACCGGACGACTCCACACACTGGGCCGCCGACCACCCAGCGAGCGTGGGCGCCTGCGCTGCCATGGACGACACGGGCACCTGGGGGAGCTGCAACTGCACCATTAACATGAGCCTGCCTCCTGCGTGCCAGTACCAGCCGAAGCCATAGAAGTTCGTCGCTATGATGACGCTATGCATTCGTCAGCGTGGGGCGCAGACTTGGCTTGGCTTTACCACTTACAGCGCAGTCGGTCTTCTAATGCTCGTTCATTCGTGTCGCAATCGATATTGAGGAATCAGGTTGATGTTCATGCGTTGGTGCTCTGTAGTCCATGAGAGCTCTTAATAGAAGTAATTCTACTCAGTTGCAAGTAGAGCTGATGCAACCGCGTCAGGCTCAAATCACGCCTGTCGTCGTTAGGTACTGCCGCCATCCTGCGCAGAACGCAGCGGTCTGGGGTCTAAGCGGCGCTTAGACCGGTAGGCTTATTTCCTCGCCTTCAGCCAACGTATATTGCATGGTTCCACGGCACGGTTCCTCTTCGTGCCCACGTTTTCATTATGGTGAAATAACCACCTTTCCCATTAATATTTCGTGTAAGGACCAGGGTCGTAGCACTTATCGTGTGGTCCTGTGCATTTGTTGCATGTCATGAGGCCATTTCATGGTCTGGCTTGGCAAGGTTAACGCAATGCGGTTGGTCATAATCAACTGTGCCACTTGCGTTGCAGTGTCAAGCGTCATGGCTTGGGCGAAATATTGTATTTGGCGAGCGTTCTGGCAACGCCCTACGATCGGTGTCGCGTGCAATGAAAATGAGAATAACAGTATTTGATAAATCTCGATACATGCAAAAAGGATGCACGGGGCATACAACAGGCAGGTAACATGGATGAATCATATCAAAGTTTTGTTAAGTATTACATCCAATGCCGCGGTATTACATCCCAACTTCCTCCTCAGTTCTGGTTAACCAAGACGAAAGGCCCACAAAGCTGGTCGGTTATTTTGATCACAGCCATTTCAGCCAATCATGATCATTTTAGGGCTATGGGATGAGGTAGAATGGATACGGTAGGGCAGGACTACATGCACCTCGGGGCCCCCATCCGCCGAGACGAAGCCTGCACAAGGACCCCTCTGCGGGGTGTGTGCATGGGGCCCCCACCAGGGGGCACTTCGGCCCACTCGTGGCTGGCACATACAGTCTGCCTGTACAAACGGGCGTCGCGAGAAAGAGGATAAAGCGAGAAAGAGGATACAGGGGTAAATGTCCACAAAGTAATTTTTGGTTTGATTTTTAACACGTGACTTACGGTTCTCATAGTTCCTAACGCCCCGCTTATCAGATTATATTTATATGTCAGCGAAAACAACATGAGGTTAGCAGTTGTGGTATGCGCACTTACTAAGCTATTAACAAAATCGGATTAATTAAACTCACGAGGTACGCGCGGTTATATATAAACAGACGTCATGTTTATCGACAATGCATTCACTTTGTGTTTAGCCTCTGTCTAAATGTCTGTAATGGCCCGCAAAAGTACCATTGGCCTGTATATGGACTATTTCCCTTTGAACAGTAAGGACCCCGTCCAAACTGGGTGGCGTTGGGGGTGTGGCAATGGCGGCGTGTGGATGTTGCACTTGACCAGATTGGTTCATCTTTTGTTCGCTCTACCGTCTTTTTTGTTTCATGTGATCGCACGCCGAAAGAGCCTCACTTGAACAATGACAGCGTTTGAAAATTGAGTAACTCGACCGCGCTGACCGGCAGCAAACGTTGATCGAAGGTGCACGCAGTTTTCGGCAACTTAAAGCGCGGACCCTTGCGAACTGCGTTGTCTGAATTGTGAGGCATTGACGTAAGGCCTGTTTGGTCGGGCGGGCTCTTCCTCAGGCATTGAGACGTCACCACGATTCCATCCCCGGCATTCGAATCCACGTTGATTTTATAAAACGTGAAATCGTCAAATCCTAAGAACCTGAATCAAATGGACAGAAGCTGAGCTCGAATCCCGACGTCCCGGCGGCGGGGACGCGAACAGCCGTCTCGTCGAGCGTGCGAGCAGGTGCGTGCCGACGGGCGCGAGTCCCTGCCCGCAGACGACCGGCCCGCCCGTTTTGGGGGCGTTTTTGGGTTTTTTGCCAGATATCAGCAGCCAACGGTTATGAAGGCGTGTAAGTAGTAGCACGGTCTAGCTTAATGTTCCTGCTATGAGTCATTCATGGATCTCGAAACTGCCCGACCAATCGGCGTGTTAGATCTTAAATTGGACACGAACGTTATCGCCCTTAGCGAAACTTATCTCGAATGTAAGGTGAACACTTCAGCCAAAAGCATTGCGTCATGAGCAGTGCAGCTCTGGCGTATATTTCTGTATATGGTGACGAATATCCACGCTAATTGGGAATTTTCAAAGCCATGAAAAATTACAAATTTGTTGGTCACATCGACCCAAATTACCGACTTTGACCACACTCTTTGGCAGTCATTTTTAAGCAATTGAAGTCCTGAAATAATGCGCGTAGTTTAAGTCGTTTGCCCTTCACTTGCTAAATTCTTACGAACGGTAGAGTTTCTAATGCGTTGGCCAAACCTTTTGGTACTGAACACCTAAGGTGCCTTGACTATGGTCACGACCTACATTAGCCTCACTTTTGAAGCCGAGCACCCGTGATAGCAGCATACAAGTGGTGCATATTCTATTGTTTTCGCTCGTCCTACTCAGCACGATGCGTCCTACTGGTATGCGTGGGAATGGCGCCAAAATACAGCGAAAATACAGTAGCATCGATCCTTGTCCTGCGGGAGCTTTTTCGCCTTCGCTCGTCAAGGCGAGAACCTTAGCCCCCCCCCTCCACACACACACGCAGAAAATTTCAAAAGTAAAAAAAGCTTAGTCAGTCGGAAAACGGCATTGCAAACATCTCGTCAAACTGTAACTGCTAGGTGTGTCTGAGCATTGGTGAATGTGGTCTTTGATAGGTCAAACCAGACCATGTGTGTCAAACTAGTACCTTTTAAACCTCCTCCCGTTAGAACAGAGGGGGTAAAACGTCACCCTTAAATGGCTATAGATTTCCGTATATCTATGGCGGAACAAATCGTTTGCGCCTACTGAGCCACTAGTACTTTTCCTCTATGACGGGCATTGCTAAAGAGTGTCGTTTGTTTCAAAGGGATCTATCATCCATTGCCAAATTATCTGAAAAACGCTTCATCTGTGGTTCGGGATGAAGCTTCCGTGGGCATTGGGGAAACATCTTGAATGCATATATCGTTTTATTGGTTCTGCACGCTCGTCATGTCAGGCCTCATCTTCTGAGTTGTATGTTTTCCTTAGCGTCTGTCGAATATTTCGATTTTGCGGTTGGGCTTGACCTTGTGCGGGTGAAACTTGCGATTGTAGAGTTTTTATGCCGGTTGATCCTCCGTGGGATCGTTGGGACACGACACGCAAATCGATGCACGTCTTACGTTACGGAAGGGCATGATCTGCGAATAGCCTGATCTGGACGCAAAAGTCAAAGCTTGACCTAGTTTGTCTCGAGATGATATGACCTCGCAAAATCACCAGAATCGTAACGATTCATTTCAGAGTGATAGAAATGACATGAGAAGTTTCAAAATATGAATGGAGTGCATTTCTTGTGGAAAAATAAGCGACGTTTATCGCTTTTGCTCAAAATAAGACCAGTATGACCTCGCGAAAGAGGTCATCACATTGCTCAAAATCGTTCAGGATGTGTTTCGGAAACATCATAGAGGGCGTCTGGGCCTCTCCTCGGAGAGCAAAGGTTAAAAAGTCAAGTTAGTTCATGATCCTGCATTGATTAAGAGGTAATCAACGGCAGCTAATTTAAAAAGCAAGCTTCTTACCCACGGCTAAGCTCTATCGTGACGCGGAGACAATGGCCCAGCTCACAGCGAACACGTCGTCCCCGTTCCGGGCCAGCTGGCGTACGGGGCAACAACGCCAGGCGTCCCCTGGCGTTCAGAGTCACGTGCGGTGCGGGACGTCATGATAAGCGGAGCCACGTGCGGTTCGGGACGTCATGATAAGCGGGGCCAGGTGCGGTACAGGACGTCATGATAAGCGGAGCCACGTGCGGTGCAGGGGTGTCATGATAAGCGGAGCCACGTGCGGTTCGGGACGTCATGATAAGAGGAACCACGTGCGGTGCGAGACGTCATGATAAGCGAAGCCACGTGCGGTGCGGGACGTCATGACAAGCGAAGCCACGTGCGGCGCGGGACGTCATGATAAGCGGAGCCACGTGCGGTGCAGGGTGTCATGATAAGCGGAGCCACGTGCGGTGCAGGGTGTCATGGTAAGCGGAGCCACGTGCGGTGCAGGTGTGTCATGATAAGCGGAGCCACGTGCGGTGCAGGGGTGTCATGATAAGCGGAACCACGTGCGGTGTGAGGTGTCATGATAAGCGGAGCCGCTCGCCGCCGCAGCGAAGTGAGATCGCTGACTCACTGTCGGCTTATCGCCGTGAGCAGGATGCTGCTTGCAGACAGGTCCTTCACTATCACCTGTTAACGATTGGGCAGTTGGGGAACACCCCTCGGCTAAGTACCGTGCTTAATGAGGTCTGAGGCGATGCAGACTCTTCAGATGGATTATCCCTTTATTCTAACTCAACCACCGCGTTTTGAAGAGTCTTGGCGGGGGGGGGAGGGGCTTCCACCTCTGGAGTGGGCGTTTCTGTTTACGTCCACATGTCTAGTAGGTTTACTTTTCTGATTCTCTGATGTGTAAACGCAATGCAGGCATGCAAGCACAGATTACCAAACTGCTGTTTGTCGAGTTGTGTTATATTTTGAATATGGTTATGTTTGCATAATTTCTTGGCCTATATGACTTCTTATTTGATTGTTTATGTTTGTAGTACATCTAAAACTAATTAAAAAATAAAATGGTCTGATGCGTCCACTCTTATAAAATGTTTGCAACCACCGAACTCAATAATTGATATTTAAGGCCCTATACCATTTACACAGTCACTAAGCTACGCTTCTTAGCTACTTTTTCAGGAGGTATCGGCAATTTCAGCAACCTGTTTTGCAATTCATCCTGCTAGAAACGCTAACAGTAATATCTAATTCATCTCAGTGTCTTCTTAACCGAGCAACTGCTTTATGAATTCCTTATGCGAACTTAATCGGTTTCCTGACATTCTGGAAGAAAACGAGCACTCGTCAAGGATGCCGACTGTCACTATTGATTACTGATTCACGTGATGCAGAGGTTCATTAGCGTTCATAAGAAAACTGAAAGAAATAGAATAAGCGATCTAGCTGATCTTCCTTTTTTACTGAAAGTCTGTTGCAGTGAAGCATGATTTTTAGCGCATTAAGCCATTTTCAGTATTTTATGTTGCACTCTCATTATCACGGCATTTTATGGCATTTAAGACCACAAGTCAGTATTCACGGGAAAGCACAAAAGGGCAATCTGAAACCAAATGGAGTAATTAATGTCAAGCGACCTTAAAGGACGTTTCATCGGATAAGGTTCGTATACTTAAAAATGGTCCAATATGCTTAAAAGGCCCATTAGTCTTATCTTCTCTGCCGCCAGATCGCTTTAATTGTCCTCCTTACGTTTAATTCTGGTCTTTCCAATTGTTTGCCCAGTCGCACATTCTGACTCCTTCAAACTGAGGCAATCACTCTGTGTTTCGCCCCCAACGCCCGTCTGAATATCTCGGCACGTTTGTGAGAACTCATTGTCCAATCTAATCCGCATAGCAAACACCTTGGATTTCACGGAAAAATCTGACATGAGAAATATTTAAAGCATGCACCCAAAGCCCATCGAAAAGGTAAAATGAGTGCGTCAGACGGTCTCTTCATCAACAACCGTTCGAACATAGCGAATAAGCAATACTGCTCGAACATAATCGGCTCGGGTATCCCCTCAGCTCTTCAAGCATCAGTCCTAGACGTCACAGCCTGGCACAAACGCCGCTCAACAAGTGAAGGGGGCCGTGCGGCTCGAGAGGGCCGAGACCCGGCGATATCCTATCCGTCGGGAGACCCTCGCGCTCTGCTGTCGGTGCCCGTCCGAGACCCGGCGATGTCCTATCCGTCGGGGACCCTCGCGCTCTGCTGTCGGTGCCCGTCCGAGACCCGGCGATGTCCTATCCGTCGGGGACCCTCGCGCTCTGCTGTCGGTGCCCGTCCGAGACCCGGTAATGTCCTATCCGTCGGGGACCCTCGCGCTCTGCTGTCGGTGCCCGTCCGACACCCGGCGATGTCCTATCCGTCGGGGACCCTCGCGGTCTGCTGTCGGTGCCCGTCCGAGACCCAGCGATGTCCTACCCGTCGGGAGACCCTCGCGCTCTGCTGTCGGTGCCCGTCCGACACCCGGCTGATGTCCTATCCGTCGGGAGACCCTCGCGGTCTGCTGTCGGTGCCCGTCCGAGACCCGGCGATGTCCTATCCGTCGGGAGACCCTCGCGGTCTGCTGTCGGTGCCCGTCGTGTGACCTCTGACCGCCTCACCCGGGCAGCGTGAGCCGCCGCGGTGCACACACACTCACGGGCCTGCGCAGGTATGTGGCCGTGGGTTGGGTGGGGTGAGGTGGGGTGGGGGGTTGGGAGGGGGGACGGCAGGCGAGCGACACTATATGGATGCAGAAACGCAGGTACTGGTCCATCTCACGTTTTCCAGCCTGATACTGACTGTCCACAGGAACTTCTTAAGCAAAGCTGACTTCGCAAGGGCAATTTATCTAGAAGTTCCATAAACCCCCCATACTATACTGCTCTGAGGATCTGGCATGCCAGCTGTCTCCCTGCTGTCACCACACGCCCATCGCACAGCTCACGTCCTTCAGCGTGTGTCCGTCACGCCGTGCACGAGCACGTCGAACGTTTGCTAGGCTTCTGTCGGCTCCAGTGCTCGATGTGAGCTGTTACCACTCTTCCGTGTCACTTCATGGAAATGTAATGAAAGTATCCCGGTTTTATTTCGCAGCGGGTGAGAGCCTTGTCGACCAGAGCGATTATCTGCCATGAAAGACCCGAGATGCGACCTGAAGGACAGATCATTTGATTTGATGATGTGGCGCATAAGAGGATTTTATGTAGCTCTTGGGCCGATGCGAAAACCTTCTGACAAGCAAGCAGCCGTAAGCCTACAGCTCATTCGCGTCAGATATACATTGATTGTTTATCTGCGGCGGACGCAGAATAAGCAAGAGTAATTTTGCGACGTATCTCATGCCCGGGCGATCTGTTATCGATAATCATACGAAACAATACCAGCGATTGCGATGCTCACCATTGTCCGCGCTGCTGGCCATGAAGTGTAACATTGCCAATCACATTTATTTATATCGAGCGGATAGCGGCATGAATCGATAGCATTGGCTTCACTTTACGGCAGGAACAGCATCGCAACATTGTATAAATATTGCCAGATATTGATACAATGTTACATCCCGCTGATGAATATATGGTGGTGCAGCTATATAATATGCCATGCGATAAAAGTACACTATACGGAATGATCGCCACCAGGTACCAGCATCGGGCGTGGAATAATTGCCAGGGTCATGGTCGTACTCTGGTGTGTTATGATTTGCACAGCGTTTCGGCCTGCTATTTATCCCGCTGGCGTCAGGTGTTACTGAGTTCCGAGAGCGCGTGCATCGTGCTTGGCTTTTCACCAGGTACACGTCTCCCTGTGCATTCAACCCGGATTTTCTCCTTGGAACTGCTGGAATTCGAATTGAGTTTTTCTAAGTACGAAGTACTGCGTTCCATCACCAAGCTAACCGAGAAGGACCTTCCCCTTGAAAGTTTCTTGGGTTGTGTATTTACTGGATTGTGTGTTTCCTGGATTGGGTGTTTCCTGGGTTGTGTTTCCTGGGTTGTGTGTTTCCTGGGTTATGTTTCCTGGGTTGTGTGTTTCCTGGGTTGCGTGTCTCCTGGGTTGTGTGTTTCCTGGGTTGTGTGTTTCCTGGGTTGTGTGTTTCCTGGGTTGTGTGTTTCCTGGGTTGTGTGTTTCCTGGGTTGCGTGTCTCCTGGGTTGTGTGTTTCCTGGGTTGTGTGTTTCCTGGGTTGTGTGTCTCCTGGGTTGTGTGTTTCCTGGGTTGTGTGTCTCCTGGGTTGTGTGCTTCCTGGGTTGTGACGCGTGCACGTCAAGCCCAACGCCATACAGTCCATCTCAGAACTCATTAACATCTGGCCACGGCTGGAAGATTAAGCGGATAGGTCGTTGCGTTCATATAAGCACACCAGGCGAGGACGGCAGTTCGAACATTTTTTAATTCTCATGGCTTAAATCACGGCGAGGTTAGAGACCGGCATTTCGGACATTTATTTTTTCATTGCCTGAGAAACTTAAACTACACCAAGCACCGACGAAGGAGCAGTGTCAGAACTTGGTATACTTAAATGCATGACAGAAGAAAATCGGAGAATGTTTCAAGGACACGAGTTGGATAGAACATCGCGCTATCATTAGAAGGTGCGACACGCTGCAGAGGTATGTAACAAATTGAGATCACTGGGAGATACAGGCCATAGGCCGTGCAAAGAAATACAACCATGGTCTTGCAAGCGGTCGTGGCAGCCCGTCGTTGAAATGAGGCCATTTGTCTTGGACGTTAGACTAATGGACCATATCAAATGACCTTGTCCCGCCTTCTGTTCTGGAATCCGAGCGGCCAGTCTACGTATAATGAAGCGTAATTACTTTTTATGCTCTTGTCCAGTCACTTAATACTTGACTCATAATCGGGGGAAGTTTCACGTTACAACTGATGGAATCTTAGGGTCAGTGACTTGAAAAAGAAGACGTTGTCAGCGCCCACGATCGAATGGCTATTCAGACAAGTGCACCGGAATCGATGGCAGTTACAGGGAAACAGAGGCTTGTCCACATACAGGCGTTTTTCGCTTGGGAAACCATTTTTGTCCACGAAATTTTTCAGAACACCTGAATGACGCACCCGTAGTTGTCTCTTTGTCGTCATGTATAAATAATAGAGCCGCCGATCCATCGGCCGGCGGTCCACGTCTGAAAGCGAGCTTGCGCCAGCTGAGCCGCCCCACAACCGTCACACCGGAGCCGACGTCAAGCTTGGTCCCCGGCATGGTCGGTCCGCCAGCCTGGCCCCTGGCGTGGTCGGTCCGCCAGCCTGGCCTCTGACGTGGTCGGTCCGCCAGCCTGGCCCCCGGCGTGGTCGGTCCGCCAGCCTGACCCCCTCGCGTGGTCGATCCGCCAGCCTGGTCCTCCTGGTCAATCGGATCACCAGCCTGGTACCCCTGGTCAGTCGGTCCGCCAGCCTGACCCCCGGCGTGGTCGGTCCGCCAGCCCGGCCCCTGGCGTGGTCGGCCCGCCAGCCTGGTCCTCCTGGTCAATCGGATCACCAGCCTGGCACCCCTGGTCAGTCGGTCCGCCAGCCTGGCCCCCGGCGTGGTCGGTCCGCCAGCCTGACCCCCGGCGTGGTCGGCCCGCCAGCCCGGCCCCTGGCGTGGTCGGTCCGCCAGCCTGACCCCCGGCGTGGTCGGTCCGCCTGCCTGACCCCCGGCGTGGTCGGTCCGCCCGCCGACCATTGTCACTAGGCCCGGTCGCCAGCGCGGCCAGGTCGCCGACCCGGTCGGGCGGCGGCGTCTCGCACCGCGCCGCCGCCGCCGCCGGTCGTCGGTGCCGGTGACGGACCCTGTCGCACCTGTCGGTGCTGACGGGGCGCAGTGGGCGCCGCAGCGCTGGGGCGGCAGGTCGCGCAGCGTCCCGCCATGGAGCCGCACGTCGACCGGCCCAAGAAGAACAGCCGACTCGAGAGCTATCTGCTGCGCAAGATGACGCCATCTAGCTACGAGTCGGTCAGGTGGGTGCCCGGCGGGCCCGACACGCTCCACGGGCGCCTCGCGTGCGGGAGTGTGGCGTTGAGGCGGGTTTTGGGTGCTATGGAGAGTGGGAACGGCAAAGCTGCCGTCGGGTGGGATCAGGACAGCGTACGATTGTCCAGGTTTTCGGTGGAAATGACGCCTTTTTCCGACGATTTTTGGCTTTTAGCCATGAGCTCGTTTTGTGATTCTGGTCTCCAAATTATGCATTTATATATATATATATATATATATATATATATATATATATATGAATTATAATATGATGACTTTGGTGCTCCCTGAGGCTTTGGCGACATTTTTGTCGCTGCGGCACCTATCGTTTCGAAGATTTTGTCCCGACGACCGGGATTGGTGTGCAAGTACCAATGCATTGTAGTTTGCCAATGGGACCCAGGCCTAGGTTAAAGGCGGTCATAGAGAGATTAGAACGTCAGTTTGGTGCTACCGTGAGCGCCAATATCGTTGGCTTCTGGGCACGTTACGATGTCGGAAGGCTCCCACCTCAGGCGTCGCATGCCATCGAGAATGAGGGAAACGCTTTTTCAAGATCCGCTGCGGCATGGTAAAAAATCATTATGTCCCTCTTTTATCCTAGCGTGATCATTTCAACGCCTTGGGTCTGTGTCAGGCACAGTCAAGTGCTATCTAGACATTACATGTCCTTTGCTGAGGGAATACAGCCTGATCCACAATGAGGCTACGGGGCTAAGCATTTGGAAGCTGGCAGCACTAAAAAAACATTTAGATGCCAGGCTGTCGCATCATAGCAGAGCACACGCAGCCTACAGACGCACAAACAAAACAAAAAACATAGTTGCAATGAGAAGTTGACAAGCTTTGCCAAAAATGCCGTACATAAACACTGTATTCAACGTCATGTTCATATTTTCGACGTCACCCTTCGGGCAGGCTCCCGCTGAACAAACTGTCAGGGTTAGGGTTGGCGATGGTAGAGAGTTATCTCCTCAAGGGCGGATAACCCAATCATCTCCAGTTCATTAATGTCGCACCTGCTGGACGAACTGTCAGGGTTAGAGTTGGTGATGGTAGAGAGAGAGAGAGTCACCTCCTCAAGGGCGGATAACCCAATCATCTTCAGTTCGTTAATGTCACACCTGCTGAACAAACTGTCAGGGTTAGAGTTGGCGATGGTAGAAAGTCACCTCCTCAAGGGCGGATAACCCAATCATCTCCAGTTCGTTAATTTCACACCTGCTGAACAAACTGTCAGGGTTAGAGTTGGCGATGGTAGAGAGAGAGAGAGAGAGAGAGTCATCTCCTCAAGGGCGGATAGCCCAATCACCCCCAGTTCGTTAATGTTTGGGCGGCGTCCTCCTCACCGGGTGGCAGTATTGATGTAATAAGAACATGGCATGGCTATGATGAAACAGCTTTAATTTAACCACGCTGCCTCACCCAACTAAATCTATGGGTATGCAGGTTATCTGTCACGAGTGGCCCGCAGACCGCGGGATTGTTACGCGCACAGTGATGCAGCCTTTAATCTGGCCGGTCCACCCGTCTGACACCCACAACTCCCGGGCGCTTATATCTGTGCGGCCATTGGCGGCGCGGTGCACTCTTCGGCAACAAAAACATAGTTCTGTGTGGCCAAATCGTGCTGTATACGCCGTACAAATTGTGCTGTATGAATTGCAGCCTGCAGAGTGATGGACATCCGGAACCATGTACCTTTTTGCCATGTTCGTTCAATTTTGGACTCCTTTTTGTCAGCAGAACAGCTGCCAGAACCGCAAAAATTACGAAGAGAATGATTCTCATTTGCTCACGAAGTGGCACGTAATCGAAATGGCGTGTGGTTGGTCTGACGTCATAAAACCTTCAGCGGCCAGCTGGCGCGAACATGCATTTCACACGGTGGTACAGTGTCCTGGAGATACTTCCTGGAAGTTTCTAAGCTGCTCGAGATTGGACTTTAAACTGAGACGCCATTCTTTATGAAGCTTTGCACAGAAGCTCGCGAGAAGGTAAAATCTCAATCCATTTATTGGACACTGCAGAGGATGACAAAGTTAAAGATGTTGTCGCCGCCTACGCGCAGCCAGCGAGGCCATACAGAGGCTGCCGGCCAACACACAACTGTTATGTTGGCCACCTATGTGGTGGTCGTCGACCACCACACTTTTTCTATTTATTCTGATCTCTTATTTCTGGTCTTTAGGAATATCCATCCACTGAAAACGCTGCCATCAATGTGGCATATGCCTTCGGTATCTTTTTTAATCGGCCTTTTTGAGCAGTAACTGTAAACGGTTCGTGTTTATTTGGTGTTTGTAACGTTGGACTGGACTGCATTAACGCCGGTTAATAGTGAGCACGATATGATTTCTAGAGCTTGCCAGCGGCGAAACCACTACCAGTAACGGGAGCACTATTGCGGAACAACAATGCCATGAATAATGAGAAGGAGAGCTTTTAAAGATTTTGTCTAGACCTTTTGAATTAATGGATTTCTGGGATTAGCGCCCATCCTTAACAGTGCGTGTTGCGTGAGCCCTGACCCCATCATGCGATCGTGAAATTTTATGCCAAGGGCAGAGCTCTATGGCTAAATCTGAGCACTTTGCAACGCTCAGCGTGCTGTCGGCTCCCAGGTGAGGTTCCAGGCTCGAATCTCGGTGGCATCATCGCCACGGAGCGAAAATTCGGCCTCTGCAGTCGATCCATAAACGAGTGCGCGACGACATGCGTGCTGCTTCTAACACTCCCTCCCTTCCTACACGATGTTACCAAACATTTGGTGCCGCCGCTGCCACCACTTACAGACCACCCCAGACAGGATAAAATAGTAAGTGAGTGAGGTGACAAACCCACCCCGCCACGGGTGGGTGCATCAGACCGTAGGTGCTTTAACCAGATTATCTATCAGGACAGACAGCACAGGGTGGGCGGACGGACCGCTTACTTAATTAAAACGGCGGTGCCAGCGTTTGGCGTCCGCCACACTCCGCCTCGCGTCTGCTTCGGCTTGGGTGGGATAAGAGCCCTTTCGGCAAGCGATGCCCATTTCAGGGCAATGGGAGGAAGGAGATAGGCAAACGGTGGGCCGAGACTGCGGCCACCTGGGAGTCCTTCGCGGTCGAGACTGACCCCGCGCACAGACGCCTGTCTGGACTATTTGCGGGCGCTGCGGCGAGCACGTAAGGCCGCCCGGGACGGGCAGCTGCAGCTTGCGCGGAGAAACAGGAAGGGGCGAACGCTCAGGATGGAGCGGTAAGTGAGGTAACAGAGGCGGATGTCCGTCACTCGTGCCTGTGTGCTGTTAGCGTTAGCCGGCCGGGGAGCTATATACACCAAGGGGGAAGCGACTGCAGCCCAGATTAGCACATGTGAAGTGTCTCAGATCACTGCGGTGCATAAAACAGCGGAATATTACACCGTCTACGAGCAATTTTCGCACTAGACTGCATGAGCCGTCACAGTGAGCACACGGCGCCTCATCAACGACTGTGGCACGCATTGGCCAACGGCCAACAAAACTCACCGGCGCCACGCAGCGTGTGAAATATTTCGCAATTTTAGCACAACTCAAAAGTAGCATGGCTTCGAACAGCATCGTACGTTGTCATCAACCTTATCTTTAAATCTACCTTGATTTCTTCATCGTCGACAAATATTTACATGCATATTAATGCCTACCGAACCTGAGCACGAGGAAGGAGTATGCACCCCCCGGTGTCTCCAGTTCCATCAGATGAGCATAACATGAAAAGTATGCCACTGCGCTATTGGCTTTCAAGGTGTTTGTTCAGACACCATTTCCCTGCGTCGTTGGCATGCGGACAAAGTCAGCCATTCTCGTTTAATGAAAAAGATAAACGAGAAACGCGATACGTGACACGAAACCGATGCTGTTTGACAGAATCCACGACGGACAATCGCACTGACCACTGAACTCGTTGATGCCTGCAGCTGGCCAGGCGCGCTTGAGTGCCGTTGATATGTCTTTGGTTCCGGAGCTACCTGGTTTTCTCTGGCCTCCCGGCATTGTTTTTCGACCCAGATACTTTAGGGTTTCCTAATCCTTTCGATGTCATAAGCATTCCCGCACCGTTGCCCTGTGGTGGCGAGTGCTGATAAAGGCTATGAAAACCTCCCCAGTGAGTATCTTTAGATATCAGCACGACAGAACCACATACGTTCAGTGGATATTGGCGAGTCCACTATTACGAATACGAGCAATATACCAGTGATTTCGATGCCGCCTCCTGTTATCTTCTTGGGGTTCAGTAGCATCTATCCTTAGCCAAGAGTAAGACTAGGCCAGACAGGGTGGGAAAATGAAATGCTTAAGCCGATTTCTTCCATGCATCGTCATGGTCAGGATTGATGTCAAACTACCAGTATTTAGACTGACGTGAAATATTTTCAAACCGTGGTACCATGCACTTGCCCTATCCCCTGTTCACAAGCCTATGACTATAATGTTTCTAGATCACTGGAGCCTGATATTCTTTTTAGGCCCAGCGGGGCTACACAGTACACAGTCCCCCCCCCCACGTACCCCCTCCCCCACGTAGGGCCCGCGTTGGCGGCGCGCGGCTCTTCACGCCCCCTCTGGTCCTGACCTTACCAGGGCGTACCTGTGCGTGCTCGCCGCCGCCTATGTTTGGCTCCATTGATTACCCTTCGTCGACGCAGCCGTGACCCGCGTGACCTTCACTCCCCCCCCCCCTCCGGCACGTCACCGCAGCCCGCCGCCGGAACACTTGGCGGAGCCCGCAGGTGCCTCACGAGCCCGGCCTCTCCCGGTCCGCGCGAGGACAAAGCGAGTGCCGCACAGCGAGCGGGACGGACGCTGCCGACGGATGGCTGACCACACCGGGTGGCAACCCGCCGCGCCTCACCACTGGGGCGCCCCGGATCGACCCAGCAGCTGATCGGACCGCCACTAATCCAATTACCGAATCGAATTAGGCGCGCCCGGGCGCGCCGGCGGCCCAGAAATGTCATGCGTAGCCTGATGGGATGCGTGCCATCCGGCCCACGAGAGGTCGCTGATGATGCCGACCTTGACGCCGGTCGGCCGGTCATCGCGTGACGTCACGACCGACGGTGTGACGCGTCGCCCCGGGCCGGCGCCACTTCCCCGATGACAGCTCTGACGAGCGCTGGTACGCGAGGCAACAATATGGGACATGTGACTCCGGTGGACGCGCCCTGAGTGGAGGATTATCCGTAATAGCCCAGATCCAGCTCAGTATGCCAGCAAAACTTAGCTATGAACGCCACCAGGATATCGAGACATTTCATTGCTGGGTTCTTACGCTGAAGCGAGCTTAGTAAACTACTTTCAGACACGGCTATCAATTTGCATGACCGACATCAGCATCAGTTTTTGGGCGTGCGCCGCCCCCCCCCCCCCCCCGCGACAAGCGGAGAAGGTAGGCTGTACCGCTTAGCCGGCGTGTACGGCGGCACAGTGCTGCCGGCCCAATCACAAACAGCCGGCGGAGACGGGCGCATCGCAAGACCGCCGGCTGGCGGGCTGCTCACACGTGCGGACGGCGGCACTCGGGGGAGCGAGAGGTTCTGTTTGCTCCAGTTTGCCCTAGTCCAATTGCGCCAGCATCTGTGCTGGCTCTGTGTGGACTGCACGAGCCCAATTGCGCTGGCGCTGCGCCGACACTCATCCCATTGCAGTTAATGGCGTGATCACGACCAATGCGCTGAGTGGGTCCTCTCGTTCAGGCGATGCTGCACAGCCGGCAAAAGCAGGCAGTCTGGTGCAGGGAGGGTGCAGGGGCCACTCACCATCACTATCATGCCTGTGAGCCTAAATTCAGGGACGCATTGTGAAGATTTTCATCTTCTGAGGGACTCAACTTGCTGAAAAATTTGCGTCCTCTGTCCGTAAGCACATAAATCATGCGCGCGCCTCTGCAGGCAATCCCGGTATTCCAGGCAGCGCATCCAATATGGATGAGCACTCACGTGGAGGTGCACTGCGAGACGTATGCTGTATAAACGGGATATCATCTCGAACATTGCATCCTTGGGGCATCTGCTTTCCAGGAGCCGATACACCTTGACTGACATGGCTGACGTCTGGAGGCGTTTACCCTCAATATAATTGTTTATACGCACGCTCAATGGCAATGCCCAGAACTCCATCCAGGGGCGGACACATTACTCACGGTGCTCCCTCAGGGAACGCGAACCGGGGATGTTGGTCAGAGGGCACATGCAAAATGTACGATATCTGGACGATTTAGTCTCTAGTTGGACTGAAACCTCCTTGAGTTGAGTGGTGCACTGTCAAATTCATGAATCAGTTAACACATCTGATCAAGCCTAAAATCACATCTGTGCGGTAAACATTTAGCGGCACGTAAAGTTACGCACTTCTTTGCCCGCTCTGCGATGGAACATCAGCATAAAGGTGAATGATCGATTCTTTCTTAATTTAAATATTTAAATAAAGTTGTTCAAACGACCTTCTAAAAGACTGGAGTGCAGCGCAGTTCCATCAACCACATATTAAGCATTAAACCAATGACGGGGGTATCCTTCAGTTTTCTTTAGATGCAAGTCTTTTACCGCTAGAAGCATAATCGCGTCGAGGAGATCTGACCCTAGGCACCACCTCCGGACGTTTACCACGATGACGTCCCTCGAAGACTCACGCTCAACTGAGCCTCCTGCGGCCGTGAAGTAGTTCTACGAGAATGTTCAGACTCAGCTGTTGCATGTGGTCATCGGACTAAACGAGATAGACTGGCTAATCAGATGCCACCTTTCGACATCTGGAAACATGGCATGCCCCTGCCCTGAGTGCCCTGAATATCAAATGTTGCGCTGGGCACCAACTTATGTTGAGTGGTCTTGTAATGCCTGTCCGTGTGCTTATTTCAGCACGGATACTTCCGCACGCTTGTTATCGATGCTTTTTGAATGCTGAAATATTCTTCACTATTGGCTACAGCATGAGAAAATCATTGATTCCCAACATCGTTGGGAAAACTTTAGCTCAAATGGTCGTGTGTAATTTTTCTTAAGATTTGATTCTAACCATTTGCATGGATGCATTTCAGGGATCAGAGCTCACGTTTAGCAGTGCTTGTCGCGTGAGGTCTAGCCTCTACCGTCCGATTGTGAAATTCCAGGCCATCAAGAGAAATTGATGAAGAAAGTTTAATGTGACGCAACCCTCGGTACGGTCCGTCCTGCCTTTTCACGTCACCTGACCTTTAACGCGGTGGCTGCTTCCGGCCGCAGGCCACGCCCGTCAAGGTCAAACAGCGGTCGCCTAAAGCGACTCGGACCGATCTCGTCGCGGGTGGTTCAATCGGAAGGCAGACGCTCTAACGAGTTGAGCTACCGGGGTGGACTTAACTCGCAATGATAACGGATATTGCCGAAATTAAATGGAATCTACCCTATAGGCTAAACATTACAAGCCATCTCAACAAAGGGCCCATGCCAAGAAAGGTGTCCAAAGATATTGTGATATATATTAAAATATAATAAGATATTTTGAACGGGTACCAAAGAAATTGTGATAAATATTAAGATATTATAGGATGCTGTGAATGATCACCAAAGATATTGTTGGCACAGGTCTGCTGCTGCGCCAGTGATCACCAGCACCACACCAAAAGGTGGATCACATCAGAGCTTTCTTTACGCATTCCTCTCAGGTCGCCGTCGAGCGGGCTCCAGTGCCAAACCCTGACCGACCGACCCGGCTGAGGCAGGCGGCCGACGGTAGGCCCCAGGGGCCGAGTTTGGGACGGAGTCGTCGGGTCGGAGCCCGCCGGCGTCCCCGGACCGGCTATCGATCACCGACGGTGTGCCGGCGTCGAAGCGTCTCCTCCATACTCTCTTCCCGCCTGCCTAAAAACATGGCTTATTGTCTGGCGCCCAATTAAATTACAAGCCGGAGCTGGCCCGACCAAACCGACCGGCGGTCAGCTGTGATCAATGGGAGGGCGCCGCACGTGGCAGGACTGGGGTCAGCGCCGGGCTCAGCCACTCACGGGGTCACGGCGGGGTCATGGGGTCAGCCACTCACCGCTGCTGTTCGGAATCGGCAATGACACCCCTGACAGACAGGTACAGTCAGCGAATGCCGGGCAGGACGGGCAGCTATTTGTGAGCGGGTCACCAAAGTGCCACTAGTTGACTGTCTGATGCTAACTGAAGGAGCATGTCAGTCAGGCAAGAGGTGCTGAAACAGCCAATACATAGCAGGACAGAATACAGGTGGGACCGAAATAAAAAAGGACTTTTCAGGGTGTTCTAACATTCCTTGGATGATAAAAGCCATTAAGAAACTAATTTTGGCAAACTTTCTTCAGCTAAATTATATTTCAAGCGCCGTTTTGACTAAAAATTATGCACCGCATTCCTAACATCAGATTATGCTACTATTAATCAACATGTGTTGGTCCGTGACAATCCTAAGATACGGCTCGTTTTTTAGCTCTGGTGACCTAGTGGAAGGCTATGTCGCAGTTATTATACCTTATCATGGCACTGGAGCGCAGTTTTATCCAGTCATTTATCTGCGGCACAACGCCACGCTACCCAGATGAAGTTTCAGAGCGCTCCCCAGTCATTGGGCCAAAGCGATCCACTGAAATCAGTCGGCCAACCAGCTCAAGAATCTGAGTTCGTGATGCGTGGACCCTAACAGCCGCGCCTGTCCATAGAAAATGTCTATATTGCCTGCAAAAACCACTGGTAAGATCCCATTTGTATGGAAATACTTAAGACTGCTACAAAAGGTCGCGCGATTCCTCTGTTTCTTACGTAGCTCAATCAGCGTCCACCAGAGGGCTCACGCAGGGCCCTCGACACTTCCAAAGGAAGAGGGCAAACGCATCCACCCACGCTTTCTAAACACTTCATTTCCCATTTCAATGGGCTAGTGGTGATATGGAGTCAAATGCGCTTATTTTCACCATGGCGTTAGTTAGCGCTTAGGTCGTGTCGCGTTCCCAACGTGTATCGAATGCACACATGACGTACCGTGCGACTCGTGCGTAGGTCTAACAATGTGAAAGGCTCACGCTTGTCCGAGAAGTGATGCAAACAGCTGAGAGTTTAGAGCCCTTTCTGTGCCTTATTTCCTTCCGAGATTCAGGTCAAAGTGAACTGCGGGCGTCCAGCCTCCGTGCTAAGGGAGGAAGCTTCATGTTGGCATATACCATGGGCTATTGGAACACACGGCATCCTGATGTTTGCGTTATAAACCGGGCACTCAAGTTCACTGCGATGAATGAAGTCCATGACAGGCGACTAGGTTGAAAACTTTCAGCAGGTCAATGACCTCACACAGCTGGCTCAATGACACATGTGGCACTGCTGCGCGGCACGACTGGTTTGTTTGGTCAATCATTCTTGGTACTTACACACAACCAGCCAACCCCTGTTTCCCCCTCCCCTTTCCTTCCTGACCGACCGTCTACCACTACACCGACAACATTCTGTCGTTTTCCTCGAAGCCGCCGCCGTCGCTGTTGCCTACCGCCGCCCCCTCAGCGCGGGCGTAGCGCTGGAGGTGCCGCGCCCGGCCGTCCGCCGGGACCCGCGGCGGCGGCGGGCGCCGTGCTCCCCTGATCGACCCGCCGTTCCAGGTACTATGAGCCCTGCATCGTGCGCCAGGGCAAAGCCATTCAGTACCAAACGGCCGTGGTCACCGAGGCCGGCCTCTTCGCCGTTGACGAGCCGCCCAGGCACCTGCAGGAGGTGGTCCGGCTGCTGGATATCATCAGCATCGAGCGGGTGAGTGAAGCCGGGCCTGGTGCTGACCGCGCGGCCACCGAGCGACCCACTCTCGGGTGGGGGCCGTGACCTGTCTGGGTCCGGGTCACCGGCCGCTGGCTGACATCGACATCGGCAACACCTCAGCTGACACTGACACCGTGGGAACGCACGCTTTCGACGCTTTTGGCTTATTGCGGTAAGGAGGTGGTCAGTAAAGTGGCGAAGAAGAGTAGCTGACTGGTCAAAAACGCTTAATAGTATACGAGACTGGACTGGACGCAGAGGCACACGAACCTGCACCCTTCGCTCAACAAATGTGAGCAGGGAGTCATCGTAGAAAATGTTTTAAAAATTATGTTTAATGTACACCGAATTCGATGCTGCTCACAAAGACGCACATAAGCGTTAACTCCCAAAATAAGGAGCCACAACAAATGATGTACCTGTTAATAATTTTGCTCCAGGGCTACACATTGCCAAAATCATTACTGGTCCTAGCAAGTGGAGGCCTGCATCTGATGCTGTCTCTAGAGCTCCACGAGGACCTCTGTTGAAGCCTTTATGAGGGATTCTCTTGGGCCTCCTTGGGAATGCTTGTGGGTCCCCATGAGAGCTTTTATCGCCACCCCTCTCGAAGTCAGGCCGCTCTTTTTGTGTGTACACTTACTTGAGAGCGTCATGTGGCTCAGTGCGATCAGGTAACCCACGGATAACCACTTTGGCTGGTGCCGTGCCAATGTCAATCATCGCGCATTGTTCGAAGCGCCATCCGTCCACCTGTTCCGTGTTGTCACCAAGAAGTACCCGAACCATAAGCTGAACAACCGATGCTTTTCACTATGTCTCGTGCGTTTCGCCGTCCTCGTCGTGTTCTTCGACAGTGTATTTCACCGTCCATAAAGTGCGCTTTAAAGTGGAGTCGCCACCTGCCGTGTCCTCCCGTAATGTGACCCTCCTCCTTCCCGTGTCCTCTGTCACCTGCCGTGTCTTCCCATAATGTGACCCTCCTCCCTCCCGTGTCCTCCGCCACCTGTCGTGTCCTACGTTCGCCGTCTCCGACATCCCAGCCGCGATCTAACCTTTTTGATTTGTCTGATGCCAATAATATCTGGCCCTATGGTCACGTGGCTCATTTAGCACTGAACGCTCCGGGAACTCGTAAATATGGGCGGACAGTGCTGGGGCCAAACGACGACAAACAAGAACGTCAGTCAAGCGGACACAACTGGCCAAAAATAGACGGCGAAATCACGTACCACAGGCAAAGGGCTGGAGGCGCGCTATCATATTAACACGGGAAATGTAGCGTTGATTTATGGTGCGATTTTTCTTGCACGATAACATTAACTCCACTTGTTCTGACCATAGAAAGTGAATTTGACTGGCGTGGATGACGGCTTTTTAAAAACCTGCGTCTACGAAATTTTGCCACCGCTTCATAATGCAATGCTTTCTGGCAAATGCGAACAAACAATATTTATATGCCAGCATAGGTTTCGTGACGACCCCCCATTTCCACCGCATAATGAGCAATCTGCCCTCTCGTGATACGTGTGGTTGTCTGACCTTCGTGACTATCCGGTGACCTCGGGACAGATTCAGCTGATTGCCTTTGGCTGGGCCCTGGCGGCGCCAGGCGGCATTGACGACCACAACTTCAAGTCCAAGGGTACTGAGCCTCGAGCTTCCCCATCCGCGTCCCTCACAAAGGTCCCCTCCCCAAGACCCTTTCTGTCCAGGCGGTGTCCAAGACCAAGCACCACGGCTGGCGCCATGGAGCGAGGGTATCAAGTCCCCAACCGTGTAGGCCCAGTATTACGTCTGGGTGCGCTGCGTGGAGACAGCCGCCTCGAGGACCTCGAACATCTCTCTCCCCATCGTCACCCGCGATGGAGCTCGCGCCTCACCGACGTCCCGCACGCTTCAGATCCACGACGTGATCGAGTTTCTGCGCGAGCCGCTGCGCGACCGAGTGCAGCACGTGCGCATTGAGTACCGGCCATCGCAGCCGGCGGCGGCGGCGTCTGGCGGCGCCAGCCCGGCAGCGGAGGGCGGGCCGGGCCCGGCGCTGCTGGCGGTGCCCGGTCGGCCGCTGGTCCGCCGCCGCAGCGACTGCGACTCGGAGCGGCGCCGCACCCTCAGCCGGCTCGAGGAGGAGGTCGAGGAGCTGGGCGGCCGGCTCCGCTCCGCCGCCAAGCCAGCTGACGGCCAGACCGGCACGGCTGCGCACCGAAACAGTCACGCGATCAGGTGAGGTCGCGGCCTGCTGACTCGGCTCAGAGGTCCGGCTGGCCGGCTGGTAATGGCGGTGGGACACGGTTAAGCTTGAATGCACCCGCAGGAAGCTTCTGCTGGCCCCGCTTTTCGTCAGGGTGTGTTGATGACAGTGAGCTCAGTAACTTCTGGTGCCAGTGCACAACCCGATAGTAGCTGGCAGCCAGGACTGGCCTGTTGACGTTGCTCAGGCTAGTTAATTCTCGAGTGATGCTACGGACATATATTAGCCGTTCCGGAACGAACGAGGCACCAAGTCCTTTAGTACGATGGCCACGGCCTCTGAACGACGAACTCTGTTCTTCACAACATAGCCTCACCTTGGCCGATCTAGCAGAGCTTAACATGTCATCGGGCGCAAGGTCGTTTGATTTCGAGGACGTGGCGTGAGACGTGAGAAAGGCAGTCAGCTCACCTCGGTCCCCTTTAATGATACGTCATCACGTCTTTGGATAGTTTGATTACCGTGTGCACCATGCAGAGCCTGGCTATCGCCTCGCTCGTAGCGTAGTGTCACCTGCAGTCAGGTTCGGGACGAGGGACGTGTCACCTGCAGTCAGGTTTGGGACGAGGGACGTGTCACCTGCAGTCAGGTTTGGGACGAGGGACGTGTCACCTGCAGTCAGGTTTGGGACGAGGGACGTGTCACCTGCAGTCAGGTTTGGGACGAGGGACGTGCCACCTGCAGTCAGGTTTGGGACGAGGGACGTGTCACCTGCAGTCAGGTTTGGGACGAGGGACGTGTCACCTGCAGTCAGGTTTGGGACGAGGGACGTGTCACCTGCAGTCAGGTTTGGGACGAGGGTCGTGTCACCTGCAGTCAGGTTTGGGACGTCTTTCATCCCGATATCATTGTTCATATATCGTTCCCCTTGTCATCACCAGCTGTGTGGTGTGTTATCTGTTGGCGTGCGTCTGTGCTACCTGCGCCGTTTACACAGCAAGCTCTGACTGATTGATTATCCCGGTCGCGTTGGCCGTGGCTCGTGCTCACAACTCACCTCTGCGATTGAGCATATCTTCCGACCTCGGATCCGTGGGTTTGATGATGTTCTGTGACCTGACCATCTCGTGAGAGCCTATCGGTACTCTGAGTGACCGCGGTTGATCACTGCTCGATATCTGAGTATAGTCTAGTGAGGCCTTGAGTCCTTGAGGCCGCTTTCCGCCGTGTCTTTTCCGTACATTACAGGGTGTGTTTATTTACCGGCCGACGCCAGAGCAGCCCCCCTGACCCCAGTACGACCCTGCCTGGCGCCACCCTCGGCGGCCGTCTGCCCCAGTGGAGCCCGCTGACCCGCCTGCCCCGTCCGCCCGCAGCGGGCGGCGGCCGTCGGACGCGTCGCCGCCCGCGTCGGAGCGTGACGAGGTGACGCTCTCGCGGCTGCTGGAGCGACGCCACGCCTCGGGCAGCCCCGAGCCCCGCCCGGCCAGGCGCGCCCTCTCGCCGGACTCGCTCAGCTCGGAGCTGGCGGCGGCGGCCGAGCCGAGCCGTGGCATGACGCGCTCCCAGAGCGCGCTGCCTGCCTACCACCGCTCGCCCAGTGTCAGGGCTGATCTGCCGGAGCGGTCCCGCAGCGTGCTGGATCGGCCGCGCGCCGACGGGTGAGCGGCGCCGCCCGTCCGGTGGGCGGCTGTCCGTCTGGAGCCGGCACCGGTCACCGCGTCAGATGCCGAGCTTCGCATTCCTGCTGAGATGTGCTGGTCCGCGTCAGCACTTGCAGAGTGCATTGCGTCGTACGTTGTGAGCTGGGGTCCCATCTGTTATTTGCAAGTGTGCCCCAGTTGGATGTTAAGACATGCATCGTCTTCCATGCATAGCCGAAGACTTGTAACCTTTGATGCGCAGTCTAACAACCTGCTTTAGATGCGAATTAAGACTGATAGTTTGGGAAGCGGTCAGGTATACAGCTGTACAGTTTGCAACCACGCAAATAGCCCCTCAAACATTTACGTTGCGGCTAAACGCTTATGTTGACACATGTTGCAACAAAGGTATCATTCAGAAGCGTTTGCGAAGAGGCTTTGTTGTTGGAGCGGTCCATCACCGGTTCCAAGTGCTCCTACGCCAACAATAAGCTGTCACCAGCGAAAGCACACTCAGGTGTTCGACCTATTCCATTTCGGCCTGCAGCAGGGTGGTGAAGAAGAGGTCCACCAGCCTGGACGACGTGCGCGGCGCGAGGAAGCTGCCAGAGCCCAAGGTGTACCACGTCTACCTGCTGCAGGAGGGCTCGCCGTTCCAGCAGCACCTCCGCACCGCTTGGATGAGCCGCCTCATCGTGAGTGTGCGCCGCTCGCCGCCCGGACCGCCGGCAAACGCCGGCTGCGCGGTCAGGTCGCGCTGTGGCGGAAGCGTTGGCGGAGAATGCCGTGTGGCGGGCGTGGCAGCGGCGTACCGTGTGTCTTCATAAGCAGGGAACACGGCGTACGTCGTCACGCGCCCTTTTTATGGAGCGCCAGCGACTGCAGATGTCATATTTCCGCCCACAGGCCGTGGCTCAGCCGCACCCCACGTGGGAGCCGAGGGCTCTAAACACTCGGCATTACGCCCCACGCGCATACCACGTGCCATCAAAATGGCCATTTTCTCACGTGTGTTTTCAACATACTGGCGACCTTTAAAGACTAATTTTTCTCAGCACCATGACAGTTTGGAGTCGCACACGCCAACACTTCCGTCCATTTGATGCACTCCGAATATTCATCGACCTGCGGTAGTGACCTGGTGCCCCACCTGCTTCTTCCCCTGATCTAGTGAACCCGTGGTGTCGTGCATCTAACAAATAACCCAGCTGCGAGGGATGGCGTATACACAGCTGTTGCCAACACACTCCCACCTGCTCGCTGCTAAGCGTAGGTCACGATCCTTCAGTTACAACATGAGCATGCACAGCGCTTGATGAACGTTCCAGCTCATTTCGCCCGTACGTCTACACATTACACAACACGCCGTCTGAGCGCAGAGCCCAGTACGTCCTTATTATGGCTGGAAAATGAGTACCACAGTCTCAGCTGTAAGGTACTCATTACTCCTGGCGCCTAGCGCAGCCCCGTGCATGTCTTAGTCACGGTCGCCGTGCCTGACGTGTGCCCCAGCCCAACCCGCTGCCCCCGTCTCGCACTATAGCCCTCTAAGTGGTCGTCACACTCGGAGGGTCCCGGCCCCAGCGCCGCCGGCGCGCCGCTGGACCGTGGCACGTGCGAGCCGCCTGCGCCGCCGCGCCGCCCGGGCGCCCGTCCGGTGCCGCTGGGCCGGGCCGCCCGTCCGGTGCCGCTGGGCCGAGCCGCCCGTCCGGTGCCGCTGGGCCGGGCCGCCCGTCCGCCGCCGCACGGCCCGGCCACTCGTGCGGTGCCGCTGGGCTGAACCGCCCGTCCGGTGCCGCTGGGCCGAGCCGCCCGTCCGCCGCCACGCGACCCGGCCGCCCGTCCGGTGCCGTTGGGCCGGGCCGCCCGTCCGCCGCCGCACGGCCCGGCCCCCCGTCCGGTGCTGCTAGGGTCGGTGTCCATTCTGAGTCAGCCCGCAGGTCTGACCCAGTTGGCCAGCTGTGCGCCGCCGCACACACAGCTGTGCGCGCTGCACACACAGCTGTGCGCGCTGCACGCCTCTGGAGCCGCCGGCCGGCCGCGCACCGGCACGCGCCGCAGCCAGTGACGCATACTGGACAGAGGCCGGCAGCGGCCCCTGAGCGCGCAGAGCGCACCTGTGTACGCCTCGCGCCAGCGGCCTGATGCAGGCCACCTAGCGGCGAAGATCACAAGATCGAAGGTGATGCAGCGCACAGATGCGCGGTGCTTGGCAAATTTGGCTGAGTACGCCGGTCTCTCTCATTGATTTTGGTATTACTTCCGCCGATGACCTGCTTCCCAGATATCAGAGCACGCTGGCACCAAAAACGGCACGCGGCGCCTTTTTGGTCCCCATGATTTAGCTGCTTTTGTGGGCTGGGTCGTGACCTTTGTTAAGTTCTTGCCTGCATAGTCTATACATGGATTGCCACCATCACTTGCGGAGATGGCGGACCCTGGAACGAGGCCCGACAACATGATCATGTTATCCCGCCCCGCTCGCGCTGATGATGACCATTCGTACACGTCCTGGCATAAGACTCTGCAGACGCTGTACGCCCTTTCCGTAACGAAAATTCGTGGAAAGATAGCCATGTTTTTGTCCGGAAGTAATCATTTTAATGCGCGCTCTTTTTCATGGTTATCAGCTTGTCCACCGCTCCGTGCTGCGCCGCGTTTTTTTCCATGTCTCCTTCAACGGCAACTTGGCTGGAGTAAGCGTGTCGCAAGAGCTCGAGCGTAGTACACAACACTAATGATTCTTGCACTTATGTACATCCAGGGAATCTTAACCGGAATCCTGGAAATATTTAACAAAACAAACCTGAGCACGCGGACAATATTGTAATCCTATGAGGCACAAAGGTAACACACTTCGAACTTCGTCCGATTATCTCTTAAAAATTTGGTTTTGGAGAAACGCCCGTTAAATTTCAAATGGATTCTTAACACAGGAGGCAGGGGAGAGTGGTTAGCATCTTCAGCTTCCACCCGGGCTGAACTCCGGTTGCGCCATGGCTCCTGGGGGCTAATACGGCCTCTGCAGTCGCTGACGCTCCATAAAAAGGTGCGCGACGACGTACTCCAGGTTCCTTCTTAGAGACATATATATTCATCGCAACCCCACGAGAGGAAGAGGGAGGGAGAAAGCAGGGGAGGGAAGGAGCGGACAGCTCCTCACCAATAGCGGCACAGATCGATAGATGCATAGACTCTCATACTAATCCATCAATGGATCGATGGAGCTGAGCTGATCGATAGGTCGATGGATGCGTCCACCGGTGAGCAGGGGTATCCATATCTGACATGATACATAAATGAAGTGCCAGCGAGACGGGTGAAAAAGGCCGCCACAGAAATCGACAGTGACAGAAGGTGGCGGCGGACTGTTGGTGGAAGGGGGAGGGAGACTCGGGTCTGGTGTCTGGGCATTGTCCCGGCCTGGACGTGTCGGCGGCCGGCGCGAGCGGCCGACCTCAGACACGGCACATTACGCCACCGCACGGCACGGCACGGCACGGCACGGCACGGCCCGGCCGAGTCGAGCCGGGCCAGCGCTGGAATCGATACCCGCATAAAAGGCGGCTTTCATTGTCGTGCCCCTGCTATGGTAACCGGTAAACATTGGGGAATCGTGGCCCCCGGCCCGGCCAGCCGCAGGCACGCGTCACAGGTGGCGGTCCACAGCGCCGCGCTGTCAGAGCGCGTCACGTGATGGCGCCGCTCCTCAGCACCAGCAGAGGCCAACACGTGCTCGGGCGGCACTGCGCCGCGCCGTCACAGGGCGACACGTGCTGAGACGAGACGCCACCGCGGCGCAGCGCGGCGCAGGCGGCGCAGGTGTGCAACGCCGCACGCTGCTCACGGAGAGCCGCTCACCGCGGCGCCCTCGGGGAGCGGAGACCGATGTCCGGCCGCGAAAGACACCGGGGAAGGGAGATACGTAACGCTCAACAGGGGCCCCCGCCTCGATATGAAGCGCGTCACCGGGGAGCTCGGGCCATTAACGACACCGACGACACTGCAGCAATGACGCGGTGCGGTCGTTTGGTGGCCTGGCGCTGTGTTGCCACGCGGTGCACGGTATGGACAGCTGCAGCTGGACACGTTACGCCTTCCGACCTGTCACCGTTGCACGCAGTCCCTACGGCAGACGCCATCCCGCCTTCAGGCGTACTTTCGCCACTGCATATCGTCCACTGTCTGCTATTCGTTCTGGTGAGCCTTGTGAATGTCGGCATTAGTTGAGCACAGCACTCGATTTGTGCGTGTGCATTTTCTAATGATGCGGCTTCTGTTGTCACCGCGGTCGTATAGTCGACCGATGGTGCGTACTACACACTTACCAATAAGGGCCCGCAGGGAGTGAAAATGTGGAAGGCGACGTTTAAAACACTGATGTATTCTGACGGCGTCCACAGTCCTTTGTTAAGCGCCGGCCAATAGGTCAAGTTGCCCACCAACCAGCTGCACGCGAGGTGGAGCTGACGTCAGACTGCTCCATCGCGAGTTAGAGCTGACCCCTGACTGCTCCATCGCAAGGTGGAGCTGACCCCAGACTGCTCCAACGCGAGTTGGGGCTGACGCCAGACTGCTCCATCGCCCTCGCGTGGCCGCGATATCGATGAACCGTTTCTGCACCGAAGGTAGCGGCGGCCACTGGCCGCCCCGCCCCGACCCGACCACGGCCCGCGGCGGCAGCCCGGCCGTCACTGCGCGCAGGGAACCGTAACAGGTGCCGGCCCTCTGGCGCACGGCGGCGGACGGCGGCGGCGGCAGACGGATGGTCCCCTCGGAGCGCCATCTCGCGCCCGGTCGGCCACCTCATCAGCGGCGATCGTGACTGCTGTATGTCACGCCCGCCGCCGCTGCCGCCCGTCTGCTTCCCATCCCCCCGCCCCCCCCCCACCCCTGCCCCCCCCCCACCCACCCACCTCCTCTTCCGTGGCCGGAGCCGGAACCGGAGCCAGAGCCGGAGCCGGAGCGGAGTCGGAACGGAGGCCGAGCTAGCTGACGCTGCTCAGACATGATCGCATATTGGTGGGGTGTGGGACCCGACGGTC
The DNA here is from genome assembly GCF_011947565.3 of Pollicipes pollicipes. Lineage (NCBI taxonomy): Eukaryota > Metazoa > Arthropoda > Thecostraca > Pollicipedomorpha > Pollicipedidae > Pollicipes > Pollicipes pollicipes. The sequence continues at coordinate 2,231,310 of NW_023596297.1, forward strand.
GCAGTGGGCGATGAAGCGGATGGCGCGGAGACCGGATCCACTGGCCACCTGTGCGGATACTCCGCGGTGGGGAGGCGGCTGAGACCGAGTCCCTTGTCGCATCACTAAAAGGCCGCAGATCCGGTGGAGACCGTGGCATCGAAGTTCGGGGACTGCCGCCCGTTCGCCGCGTTTCTCACATGAAAGGGTGCCTAACGGGGCATTTACTCTTGTAGCATTTGCTTTTCTCTGCCATCCATTCTTCGTTCTCCATTCCTGCCTATCCTGCATCCTTGCGACATCGCGTTTGAGCGGGGCGAGCTGCATGCCCCAGTCTTGAGTGGGCTTCAGTGCCCCGTCCTTGGGGTCCCGTCCGAGTGCCCGGCACATATCCCGTAAAGGGGTGCCTGTGCGGGCTCAGTCTCGGCGGAGGGGCTGCCAGATGCATGCATTTTGCTCCACTGTTATCCGCCCTCCTTGATCCCATAGATTTGAAGTGGTCATCACTGGTCTAAAGGGCTCTAATCCAACTCAAACTGAGCCAAAGCAAGGTTCCTCCGAAGTGGTATGTCTACAACGGATCATCAACGCAGTCGTTTGCAGTTGTGGTCTATTGGCCACATGATCACAAACTGTACCAAGAAACATCCAAATGCAATTTTCAAAATGGGGAGCGGAGGTGTCCACAACGCATTCAGGGTCCAAAGCACTGTGGGACTATATTAGCATAAGCCATATTGACTGAAGTTTTATTTAGACACCGACACATGAATAAATCCCTAAAATCATGCACCACATTAATGCATACTTATACCCAGACATAGACGCTTGCTAAAACACATGCACATCCATACAAATTAGCAACTAAATAAATGTATTCCGATAAATGCTTGCATACCCAGTCATGTGCATGCGTTCATTTCCCTGAAGACACGCACTTGTTGCGCCCCAATTGATGACACGCCGAAAGCAAGCACTCCAAGTTGGTGCGTTCCTCTATCCAGCTTATTATCATGATGCTGATGCTCAGAGGTCATCCTGAGCCAATGAGCTGAGTCAGCGCAGGCGAACTAGTTCAATGCCCTCATTCGATTCCACCCATTCCACTTAGTGTGACGCCCAGGGGTGGGAATGCCAGCCCGTACTGCAGGCACGTTTTAGATGTCTGCCCGTGTGGGTTATGCGACTGCCAAGGCCAACCGAAACTGACGGCGCACTGTCGCCTCCGTTAACGAGATCGCTTTTCCCAGTGCCGCCATCTGGGAGCAATGAATCATTCAATGACATACCTGCCGCGCCGCGCTCCCGGGAGGATCGGAAAATAAATTACACACGCGACTTATTCCGTGCAGGCGATATCTGGGTATCGAGTGGCTCTAATCAAATTTCAGCCGCGGCAATTCACAATATTCACGAACGATCTCACTGCACGATCTGCCTGATAGCTGGGCGGGACCACAAATGTTATATGTTGGGTCGTAAACGCCCGGCCCGGAGAGGTCAACGGCCCCGGGTCACATGCCTTCCCACCCAGCAACGGGCCCGGTCACGGCCTCCTGACCTGTGCGGGTCGGTGTGAGGGATGGGCAGCTCGGATCTGTGATGGCCAGTGTGAGGGGTGGACACCTCGGATCTGTGAGGGCCGGTGTGAGGGGTGGGCAGCTCGGACCAGTGAGGGTCGGTGTGAGGGATGGACAGCTCGGATCTGTGAGGGCCGGTGTGAGGGATGGACAGCTCGGATCTGTGATGGCCAGTGTGAAGGTTGGACACCTCGGATCTGTGAGGGCCGGTGTGAAGGATGGACAGCTCGGACCAGTGAGGGCCGGTGTGAGGGATGGACAGCTCGGACCAGTGAGGGTCGGTGTGAGGGATGGACAGCTCGGACCAGTGAGGGCCGGTGTGAGGGATGGACAGCTCGGATCTGTGATGGCCAGTGTGAGGGTTGGACAGCGTGGACCTGTGAGGGGTGGACAGCTCGGACCTGTGACGGCCGTTGTGAGGGGTGGACAGCTCGAACCTGTGAGGGGTGGCAGCTAGGACCTGTGACGGCCGTTGTGAAGGATGGACAGCTCGAACCCGTGGGGGGTGGCAGCTAGAACCTGTGACGGCCGTTGTGAAGGATGGACAGCTCGAAGCTGTGATGGATAGACAGCTCGGACCTGTGACGGCTGGTGTGAAGGGCGGACAGCTCAGAGCTGTGAGGGCCAGTGTGAGGGGTGGACGGCGCGGCACACCCGGAGAGGCGCTTCGGGCGCTCTAATGTTGTCACAGACCATGTACAGACACGTCAGCCGCTGCCTCCCGCTGGTAAGGGCATGTGACATGTACTGGATGGCTGATGCAATGCACTTGTTGTAGGCGATAGTACATTCATACAAACGTGCGATGTGGCCATCATGTACGCCGACATTTTCGTGGTTCGTTTTGGACTTGTTTGAGTTGAAAATCGTGTTTTGGGAATCGGGCAGTGTTCTGCTCGTTTAGGAACAAATGGATGTGGAGCCATTTCCGCACGCCACATCCCTTAAGCTCCCATGAATACGCGTCGTCTCTGTATTAGAAACAGACGCATCGTGCAGCAGGATTGCTGAACGGGACGGGGGTTGTTGGACATTGAATTTCGCCTCTTCGAATAGCTTCGATGTCGAATCTAATCAATTGAGTTACTCAAACAGGTAACATAAGGAATCATCCACTGATTCCGTTTCGGTTTGCGGCAGGTGACACGATCTCAGTCGCGCTCTTCTGTCTGAGCCGATGGGGTTTCCCCATCTGACTATGCTGCGTTTTGGGATGCCTCACTTTGCTCTGACCTCACAGCGCCATCTTTCCCGCCCCCAGATATCCGACAATTGCGCATTGAACGATCAATACGCGGAACAAAGCGCCGCACCCAAAGATAGCCGGCCGCGGCCGGTCCTTTTCCAACCAGGCGCTCCCCGCGCATGGACCGGCGTTTCACCTCGCGACGCATCCGGTCACCATAGCAACCGGACAACAGTTTCAAGGTCACCGGGCCGTGCGGTGCCGGTGGGCGCGTGGTTCACAATCAATAGGCCGCCCCGCGTGCCGTCTCGGCCCCGTCGTTCCAGTTTAAAGTTTCAGCGGTGGGTGCGGACTTCGTGCCGGTCAAGACGGTGCCGTATTGGCCGCCGCGGTCTACCGGAGGGCGGCGCGCGCTCCCGCCCGACACGCGGGTCAATGCCGATTACAGGTCATGTGACGGTGGGCCCACGGGTGCCCTCATTGCCGGGCGTCGGCGTGCTGCGACCGGCCACGGTGGAGAGCACGGCATCAGAAATATTGGTCGCGAACGAAATATGCAGAGTTTGGACACTCGTGTAAGAAATCTGCTCCGTTTGCGATGAATGACTGCGGGTCAAAGTCGAGCGGAGACGACGTTTCGCCGAAGTCCCAATTTATACTTCTCCGGGGTTTGTGTCATACCACTTCGCTTCTAGCTTGGTCCACCCGTCCAAGCACGACCGCGACCTAAATCGTGGCCAACATCGTGCTCCGTTCCAGCAGACCTGACCCGCCGCATCACGCACGCGGCGTCAGGCCTCAAACTCCGGTGCCGGTGCTCACCGATCGGCAGTGCGACCGCGGCAAAACGACGCTCCTTGCCATCAGGGCACCACCCTACGGATGCCAGCCACAATACTTCACACCCGACACGGCCTAGAACTGGGACGGCCACGCACCGCGCACTAGGACGGTATCTTGGGCCTTTTTGATCTGGCAGATGACGTTGACCAGGCAGTGATGTTCGACGCGCAGTCCAAGGCGTTGGAAAATCCAAAAAAGCAGAACATCGGAAGATCATTCACATACGTACACACAAACATACGTATTCCAAGGAAACGTAGCGGCACCTGGCCAAACAGGCGGGTCGGGGGCCAACAAAGCAGAGCTCCAGGGCCCAGCGCACACGTGCGCTCCTGCCCGCGCGTGAGCGAGCGAGACCACCTCAAGCGAGTCCACCTCAAGCGAGTCCGCCTCATGCGAGTCCACCTCAGGCGAGTCCACCTCAGACGAGTCCACCTCAGGCGAGTCCACCTCAGGCGAGTCTACCTCAGGCGAGTCCACCTCAGGCGAGTCCACCTCTTGACCGCGACGTCGCGCTGTTCCAGAGCCGGACGCAGGCGATCGAGCAGTCGGACCCCGAGAGTCCGACCCGGATCGACCCGCAGCAGCTGGACCAGCTGTTCGAGGACCTGCGCGCCGACCTGCTGACCTCATCCGATCTCGAGCAGAAGTTCAACCTGGTGCGAGAGCTCAAGATCGGCGCCGCCGAGTACAAGCGCGTGCGCCGTCTCTTCTGGAAGGTGAGCGGGCCGGAGACGAGCGGGGCTGGCGAGCGGTGCTGTGCAATGTGTGCGTGGTCGTGATGATATCACACGCAAAGGATCTGGATAGGCACCTTGGTCACGATGGCTCAATATCTCGATCGCGCACCCCAGCAGATGGTGCACCATCTGCTGTGATGATGC